>NC_049991.1:16280140-16350139 GCF_000003815.2 Branchiostoma floridae | reverse complement strand
CGTGAACTCCCTTCCTCAACAAACTCCTTTTCCCGGCACAATAGAACTTAGCCAACGTTGAAAATCGCGGACCAGCCCCCCCCCCAAAAAAAACAGCCCCTTCCCATAGACTGCAAGGGAGTCTATGCCATTATAGTTTCCATGCATGAACCTATCGCCATTGTTAGATCCCACTTTTGTGGACCCTGTATATATCCATATATATCTGACTTCAGGATGTTATTCAAACCATTACGTGATTATGTCCCGGATAAGTATGACAGGTACTTCTTAACCTTAAGATGAATACCTAGGCAATTGTGATATAAATGCCATGCAGTGGGGCCCAGCCCGGCAGCTTTGGGGAACGAAACGAGTGTGATAAAAAACTGATATGAAATATAAACAAAAACGCAAAACGTACCAAAATTTTGTCAAGAGCAAAACATGTGCCTATTTGTTGATATAGACTTTAATTGTTCGTTTCTGCAAACATCTCGACCGGTCCCCGGTGGGAAATGTGACTCTAGCATAGTCTGATCATGAATAAATCAAGTACCCCCATCAGCAATTAAAAGCTTACCTGGCATTTATCGCCGTCTGTATATACCACTCTTCGTGCAGCGAGAAATTTAATTTGCTGAGTTAGATTAGATCGACCTTTCGCCATTTTTCCGCCCTCCCAACCCCTCAGGACAAAAGTTCCGGCCCCTGCACTGCCAAAGATACGGGAAATCACGGATCTTCGCAAAACATCAGCGACGACCCAGATCAGGGCCATCGCACAACACACTCCTGTCAAGCACGACGGCTTCAATCGGACACTCCAACATACCACGGGCAAACCGCTCTGGACCTTTAACGACGAAAACATAGCAAAAATAAGGTACGCATCTTCTAGGCAATAAAGCATGACAACGTATCGTCTTTTGTTGTACTGTTTCTGGTGTGTGTCTGTGTGTATGTCTGTTTGAGTTTCCGAATGTTGATGGATATACCTGTTGAACCTCTGGATGGATTATCATGACATTTGGTATGTGGGTTAAGGCCAAGGTCAACTTTGGGCCCATTGTGTATGACCTTGGTACTGCAACAGAACGTTTTTGTATCTTTTAACCTGGACATCCCATGGTCTTGATTTTGTGGTAGTAGCTTGTGATATAATGAAGAAGTGGCTTCCTAGCAGTTTGCTCTGGAACTGCAAGGGCATTTTTGTAAAATATTTCGAGGAGGATAGCAAAACAAGGGATCAGCAAATTTTTATGTATTTGGTTTTCTGTTAGTTTCGACAGAGGTGTACACAATGACATGCAGATTATGAAAATAAGTAGATCTACTGCATAATTTACGTGCAACTTTTGTAATATGATTTATGGAAGGTGTAGCATAACAGATACAAATGGGGATCTAATTTGCATAGTTAATGTAATAAGGCCATGATCCTATAGTGGTAATTGCTCGAAATTACCTACTAGTAACATGTGTAAGTTGATTTAAGGTGTATACCACTATTTATGGATTAGAGTCCATTCCAAGTCACCATGAGGGTTTTTAGGTGATATTTGTAATTAGTCTGAATCATTTTGAATAAAAGAATATTTGATCCACAATAATTAAATTCTTTTCAAAAAGTTGACTAAGAAATACCCATCTATTTGAATTCCTTTGAATCTTTTAGAAACATTTTGAAAGTAAATGTACAAAAATATCTCTATTTAGAATAACTGTGAAACCTCTGTGTGATTATTTCACATTTAGAAATATTTACAAATATTTGTAAACTTTGCCAAATGGTAAGATTATTTCATTGCCCCCATAAAAGTAAGATTTCACTGCTGGGCACTGGTGGATCCTTTGTGGTGGGCCATTGTTGCATGGCACCCAACCATACTTTGCAATGATGTGTGAATTGCTATCTTCCCAGCCCACTGAACCATTTACAAAAAATGGTAGAAAATGGTAAATAATGGTAGAATGCTGTTATCATTATTTAGAAACCATTAGAAGTATCCAATTCCACACCATGAATATTTCCAAAGTTTTACAGGACCAGGGAAATATTTATAAAGTTGAAACAGTATTAGAAATATTTCTGAAGTATCAAATGTCCTAGACATACAGGTCAGACATCGAAGTTAGGGCTGCCCATTGACAAGCATGTTGAAATACACTGAATGAAGGCTTCAAAAAAGTACTAACCCATAGTTCAATCTTTAAAATTCTTCTCCACCAGAAAGTCACTTGGGTCTAGTTTATAAGCATTCAAAGAAAACAGGGGGTTGTTTGGCTCATTCTCGGAGAAAAGCTCGCTCTATGAAAGAAACCTCACCTTTGACCCATTTTCCCTCCTGATACAACCAGTAGCACCCTATAACTAAAACCTGTCCTTACACCAGCTGAACTGCTGAACTGAACAAATTTTGACCCAAACAGGAAAGCTTAGACCCTACCTGTCTCTTCTAACTCAAAAAGTCTCCAGATTGGGCAAAAATTTTCAAGGAAAAGAAGGATTTTCAAGGATTTTAAGTCACACCCAAATCGTCTTCCCATTTTTTGCCCTCTACCGCGCAACGCAACTCTGACGTCAGCCCTATAATTACGAAACTTTAAAATCAATTCTAAACAATGGCAACAAACATCCGCACGGTGTCATGGAATAGACTCTGTAAATGTACCAACCATTTGCATGATTTATGATGAAATGTACATATTGAATTCTGCCAATCGAAATGACTTATGTACACACAATATATGTATTTTTGGGTTAAGAATACCATCATAGATAACACAGGAGTATGCTAATTGCAAACTTATTTGGATGATAAATGAGACAAGATGAACAATAAATCCACGTAAGGCTCAACGTATTTCCCAGAGGTCTCTGAACGCTTGTTGAAGACTTGCAGCAATCGTGCGTTTACCATTAGATTCTTGTCGTTTCGCTATGTTTTAATCACCTTGGTCATTCGGGTCCTAGTAATCAGGACAGATGGGCACCAGGCCTAGGAATACCAGGGCTATGGCTACGGTTAGTGTTAATGAATGGGCTAGGATAGGGATCAGAGTTGAGTAAGAACTAGGGCTAAGGTTAAGGTTAGGGTTATAGTAGCCGTTCTCTTGACTGCGAAACGCCTATAAACCGTCCTAGGCCTCGTACCAAATCATCTGATCGTCTGCTCAGGTGCTATTAGAATCCACCTCACCTAGTCCCATCCTCATCAAGAGGGTCGGGGACCATGGTTGCAAATATACAGTGACAAATTGTAAGTTCTTCCAACAGGCGCGACATAGAGGACGTGTGTCACCTACAGAAGAACATCGCCATGACCAAGTGGAACACGTGGGTGGGGATGGCCTTCCCGTACGACCAGGAGCCGAGGAAAATCTTCCGCCTCACCCGAACCCTCTTCAACCTTTTCCCGGAGAAGGCCCCCTTCGAAGGCCAACTCTTCAACACCTGCAGTGTCGTTGGCAACGGCGGCATCCTCCTCAACTCAGGCTGTGGTCCGGAAATCGACGCCGCGGATTTCGTCTTCAGATGTAATCTTCCGCCCCTCCGAGGCTTCGAGAAGGATGTTGGGAGAAAAGTGAACCTGACTACCATGAACCCCAGCATCCTGAGGATCTACTATGGACGACTGGAAACAGAGAAGGACAGGGACGACTTCGCACAGAAGATGGTCGAACTGAAATACAGCTACCTCCTTATCCCTATCTTTGTCACCATCAGGGGAGCGAAAGATGTCCAGATCCTGAGCGAGTTTCTCATGTCCAGAAAGGATCTGTTCGTCAAGCCGCTATTTCCGTCCAAGATCTGGGCTAAGACCGTTAACATGTGAGTACGAGTGTATTCATTTTGTAGTTAAGAAAATAAGCAAATATCAATGAGAAAGTGCAATCCTTCTTTTATGGGTGGCAATGGAAGCAGATCGAGAATCATGCAGACATAACGGTCATCGGAAGGAAAGTGGGGAAGGCTAGTTACAGCACCAAGTATTGGTTCGCAGTGAGTGAGTGAGTGAGTGATTCGTTCGCAATAGTTATAGGTTGGCGAAAGCAGCAGAATTTTATTTTTACCTGCGTCCCTGGGCTCCTCCATCTTGGGATTGTAACACCTTCCGATCGCCATCTTGTTTTCGGTCAGCCCAAATAGTTGATTTGTTGGATTTAACGTGAACTGGGAGAGCGAAAGATGCTGTTGTCTTGTCGGAAAGTACGGCATGAGAAGACACTCAAGGGTTCGTCCTTTGTTCTCCAGTCATTCAACTTAATCAGATGCTAAACTCGGTATATGTCTTTCCTTGGATTACATTTACCTCTCTGAAACGACGGAAATTGTATTATGACATTTATGTAAATCAAGTGTTTTTCCTTCTTAAACGGCAGCTACTGGAAGTTAAAGAGCGGGAGCAAGCTTGTAGAATCTCGGCTGACGACTGGGCTTCAGCTCCTGACCACAGCCTTGTCCATGTGCAAGCACGTCAACATGTACGGCTACTACCCTAGTGAGATCAGCCCATCGGGAACGCACATTCCGTACCACTATTTCGAGCCGAACAGCACCTACAACTACACGTACGGCATGGGCGGAATACACAACATGACGAAAGAGTACGAAGTCGTCTTCCAGGACATGGACGTCAAAAGGATAGCGCGATTGAGGCACCAGTGCAACGCCCCCTAACGACTCGTAGAGACACTTCATTTTCCGTTCTTGGCGAAGCGCTTCCGTGTTTGTGCTCCGCTGTGTTTAAGGAGTTTTTGCTTTGATATGTAAAGTTATCTGGCACTTCATCCAACCAAAAAAACAGCCTATATGCCTATGAGCACGTCGCTTTAGACGTCCTGGCGAATTTCCTCCCTATCATTACGTTAGTTCACGTGATAACCAGATTTTATAGTGAAATTTCCTGCCACTGAAAGAAAAGGCAGTCAGATTCCTTCACCTTTATTACCATTTACAGGTCATTTACCGCATATCTTTGATTGAAAATCATGTCATAAAGAGATTAATTTGCCGGTGGCAAATGAATTAAAAGGTGCATTTATTGGATTTCCACCTGCATCAGACGCGGGGATGAAATGAATTTGTAATAAAAATAGTACTACGTTCTTAGCACGCTGAAATCATCTTGCTGGCTTGTTAGAAAAGTGTCACGTGCTTTAGTGCTTCAGCTTTCACTCACAAGCGAGATGGGTATTTGGAATCACAAATAATAGACATTACTGTCTATTAGCTGTTCATTTGGAATTTTGATTATAAGTTATATTTCATATTCTGTCTGATGGTTTGCGATGAGAGGCTTGTATTCGGAATTTTGAATGTTGTAGACCAACAGTCAAAGAGACTGGAACATATATATGACACTAATTTTTAGGTTGTTCAAGAGGATCGACACCAACATCCTTAAATAACGAAAACAATATTCGTAATCAATAAAAGAAGCCATCTAAATCAGCGCTTTACAACCATACCTCAACAGAGACGGGAGGTGCCATAGACTTTCTGCAACTTATGATCACTGCTCATCAAGCTATTAGTTTTATCTGCATAATTATAATGTAATGTTACTGAAGCAGTGGATTGATGGACTGGAGTTGGTCACTGTAAAAATCTGGGTTAATCTTATTTTTGTGTTGGAAATTACAGTTCGACATAGATACAGAAAAACAAATGAGTTAATAATAAACGACATATGAAAATGAGTCAGCATATCAAGACGTTATTTCATTTGTCTAAAACTTGGAGTATTATAAGATTAACTAAACAACACAGCAAAAGCAGGGAATGCCACTTATGAATCTATACGTACACAGTATATAACATCAATTAATCATTTAACATTAAACTCTATGCTGATGCCCCAGGTATTAATTTAATTAATCCGCCAAATAGCAATTACTTACGCAGCTGGATATGATTTTGTAAAATACGTGATTTGGAAATTCTAAAATCCTATCCAGCTGCTTGAGTAATTTCTATTTGGCGTATCTTCAATGGGATCTCACTGACGCTGCCGTGCGTTGGTGGCGTCGACGCGTCGCTGCGGCTGTGTGACTTAAAAATGAGCTCACCGAATTTCATCGATAAGAAACAAACCTAATCTTTTACGCTGCGTGTGTATTGTTGTCGTTGTAGTCATACTTATACGTTTTATATGATATTCCCAGTCAAGGGTAACACAAGTTCAATGAACTGCAGTCTATTGAGATACCCGCTTCATTACTTGGAACCTCTAACCTTCATAGACACATTCCATTAAGCAGAGGACCAGTCGTTAAACTCTGTACAGCAAATCATTTCGAATAGATGGGCTTTAATGTTTGCAGTCTGAGCTGGGTCCTTCACATACAAGGGGTAATTTTCAATTTGAGAAGTTGTCAGGCTGGGGAATTTATATACATGAGATGGCACTTGCGAACGTCTAGTGTTCCACTGACTCCGGGTCTAGTTTGATTTTGTGGGTCTTCATGCAGAAACGTAAACCTAAAACAGGATTAATGCACTTTCATGGTGCCATCCTGCCTCGCAAAGTTCTGTATGTGTTGCTTAATCAAATATAACTTTTGTTTACAAAAGCAAACTCGACTATCAACGCATTCAGTCAGTAATATTTATTTATCTAACCAGGGGAGACATGTCGCCTATGTTGTCGCTTTACAATGTCACCTGAGGGAAATAACCCAGGCATCAAATAAACTAAAGGGCAACGTCACAAGAAATGATAACAATTAACGCAAGTTCCTAATTAATACAATGTAATTCAAGGATAACAAATACACGTGGTCTTGTTTCAAAATGAGAAAAAAATCAATGATGAAACATTCACATAATGTGACTTGAAAACGTTAAGCATAAACCTCGCCATTAGTTTCTATGACGAAGAGAGAAGAAACGTGGAGTAAGGACATCCCTAAATTGAGACGCTCCCCTCGTTTGCTGTGATGAAGTCGTCAGGCACACGTCATGCATACGTAAAACTGGCCTGTTTACGTCAAAACCTCATTCTTTCCACAAAGCCTATCTGACTATCACTAATGGAAATCAGGAAAAGAAACATTTGATGTTGTTCTAATCAGCGGTTTATCGCGTGCTTAGGTTGTACGTTGCTATGACCTTCGCATGCGTACTTGCTGTTCGATGGATTCGTAATATGATCTTTTCTGCGCAGCACATGCATATTACCTTTGGGAATGGGATCATGACCTGTTTTTATATCCTGTAACTCTGTTGGGTCCATTTTCCAAGTAACAGTGAGGTTGAGTTCAAAACAACTCATATTTCTTGCCAATGTCTCCTGCGACATAGCACTAAAAATGCAACGTAAGCTGGTGAGGGTAGATCATAGTCCATTATCTGGTGGATCATGGACTACCGTATAATGGTATTCGTCATTATCCAATGAGTGCTCAAGATTGCTATTTTTCTCCTGATCTATGTACGCCATTACAGCAAAACGACAACCACCAATAGCCTCCGAAAGTATGCTGTCAGCGCCAGTATTTCTATCTAAAGCCTTGAGGTGCCAAAAGCTTTTAACAACGATTGCCGTCTTCCCTCTTGGCGTCCCACGCAGCGATAGCCTGACATCCATCCCGATGGCAGCTCCAGACCATCAGCCCTATATCCACCACTTTATACTACTATGGAGCCATTATACTTGTCGTTGAGCGGCGCGTTGCGATCTCACTGCGACCTAAATTAGGTTTTTGTTCCCCTTAATTGGAAAACCATTGAAACTGTAAAAGTAGGCCAAATAGCAGATGCTCAAGCAACTGGGTATGATTTTGGTAACGGTCTGACGTTTTAGGTAGCATGCACTATCTTTCGTCAGTGACACCTTTTAAAAAAGTATGATTGAAAAAAAACACGAAGCGCAAAACGGTTCGTCTTTTATCTATGAAATTCGTTGAGCTCCCTGGCAAAATTTCGGTCGCCGCCCTAGTGGAATAACTACCAGGCTAAGAACCCCGCGGATTCTTTGACTTTGGTGTTCCATTAAGGAACGACGATCTATGGAGCGCGCCGCCCACACACATTTCACATCTAGCGGCAGATTAAAAGTCCGTGACCGCCAGTCCATCACGGTCCTCCCTGAATTGTACTGCTGGTGGCCCGTGTCGCCGAATGGATGGGGACCAATTACACGTTGGTGGTCCTGAAAACGGTGATAATTCATCTCTCATAGTGCGATTCACGTCCCCTTGTCTGGTAGCTTGGTGGGTTCGAGCGATCTCTTTATTCTCTTATACAAGGAAAATCCTCTCACACGTGGCCATACTGATTTGATTGTATGGATAACATTCTCTACACACCCCAAAACTAACACGAGTACTCTAGTGTGCCAAAAAAGTTGGGGAGGGGGGAGATATGAAATCTAAGTGATCAGCAAGGCTGAACAAATGACCTAACACACAGAACATGGTATGACAAATTAATAAATGATTATTTTTTTGTTATATTTATTATTATCTTTATCATTTATTCTTCCACATCTTCTTCTCTCACTCAGAGCACTCAGAGCTCAAAATTATGTTTACGATCATTTGGCCGTTGTTTAACGATGAAAAAAGATGCATTCCGCGACATTATTATCCTTTTTCCGATACCTGCATTTTTCTTTGCAATTTGACATATTTACTGATTTTACAGACTTCAAACTGTACGGTTTAAAGTATGGTTGTAGACCTTTTTTCATCAATGTAATTACGCCAGTGTGACCTTACAAACGTAAGAAGAATTGGATTGTCAGGAAAATCGTTAGCACCAAAAGGAACTGACTCGGTCAGATTTCTTTTATTCATGTAGGGTCAAAGCGGCGACAGTAAGTCATCGTACAGCTCACATTCGTAACCACTACCGGACTATCAATACTGAGGTGCCATGCGTACGTACCGTAAAGTTATATAGACCGTTAAATAGCTCTTCGGGTAACCACCTGGCGCAGACTATCACCTGCCGTCTCAAGTCACATCCAAACAGTCCCGTCAGTTTTGACATAATTATCCCCACCCTGTCCTCAGCAACCACAGGTTTTCGGTCCCTTGACTGGTTGCTGAATCCAGGCATGGTTATGTACAAGATGTTAGATTGTGAAATTATTATGCTTCCACTCACTTTTATGAGTGCTGCAACTGCATTAAATTCTGACCCGCGGTGTGATTTTCAGGCTCATGCAGCGTTAAGCCGGCACAACGACGTTTCATTTAAAATCAATAACCATAACGGTCTCATCGCAGGGATTTACAACATCCCCTAAGTACTCAGACCATTCGTTTTATTGCCGCGATGCCGGTTTATTCCCTTGCGATTACACGGGATTTACATGGCTAGATGTTTCAAACCATCAATTTGTACCATCCAGTACAAAGGACACGCGTCGTCTGGGGTGTCGTCTTAAGTTATTTACTCTCTAAGTAAAAGTTTCGGCCGCGGGTTTCTTTGTTGTTCATTCATTACCATACCTCTACAGGTAGGGCAATTCTTTCAACACTTGTGTCGATGGAGTCCCTGAGGGAAATGAAAGAAATCGTGGCCCGAATCAAGTCACCCACCGAAACCTCTGCTTGGAGAGAACGTTATTGGATCCACTGCAGTGTAACATAGCCGCAGGTGATATTATCGACTGACGGGACGCATATCGACCGCAGTGCACAGACTAGTAACCTGTTGGAGTTATTTATGTGTATCCTTAATTCCACCACTGTGACTTCATATTGTTGTTAAGTGTGACACATGATGCAACAGTTATAACACTGTCCAAATTAGACGTAGAATGCACATGTCAAAACTGATAATCACGAAGAAGCTGATGTGGTTAAAATGTTAAAGATCTTCGTCCTTCTAAGTGTGCCTTATCTAATCATCTAATCACTACACTGTATGTACAGTATTTCGCTCTTTGAGCCAGAATAACGATTTTCTGCAGATAATTCAGTTATATTCTTGGCATTCTTTCAAATGCAGCATCTTATTTTGATAAAACTATTGGGGATATCAATCATGAAGCTGCCGCTGCCTCCTGAGGTCTTTGCCGGATTATGTGGCTGTATACACAAGGATCAGATTCAATTTGTAACCGACTCTAATCAGGTTTAGGATCATCTTTTTCCGACTGATATTTTTCATTAGATTGCTCGGTATTGCCAAACACCACTGATGCCCTTTATGACAAAATGTCGTGCTTTTATAAGATATTGGCTAAGGTAACAACCTTTCAATGTGAAATATCATCCGCGATTTGTCATAAGGGCACGCGGTTCTTTCTATTTGAAGTTTAACAGTGTCCTTTGTGACGAAATGCCAGGCTTGCCTCTGTGCCTCCTGAGCAGCAATATCCCATGTGACCTTCGTGAATATTTTACACATATAAATATCATGCACACTTTGTGCAGTGCCACAATGAAACAAAAGACATATACAGAAAATGGTTTTCATTGATAAAGTACAGCTCCATGTCTTCTAGAATTCCTACGTTTTTATCACATGCTGTACAAGATTAACAGAAGCTACAAAGAAAGTTCCGAATGCAGTCAAACCTTGTTGGACAACCACCTTGCGCAGGTAACCACCTCCAGGCACAAGCCAGATTAGAACAGTCCTGTCAATTTTTACATGGTTAACCCCACCATGTCCTCAGCAAACATTTCTCCTCAGTCCCTTGAGTGGTTGGATACAGGGTTGACTTAATTACAATGTACAAGTTTTACAGTTTCCATATCTTTTACACCGTCACGCCATAAGGTCTGTTCCCCGTCCCGTGTATTCGGCGCAGATGGAATGTGTTCATCTGGTCCGTGGTGTCTTTGATGCCGTGCTTCGCGCTACACTTGGTGAACCTGCAAAGCTTCTTCACTTTCTTCTTCATGTTGCTGTTGGTCGCCGCGAAGAGGACGGCGTTGAGGCTGCTGCTCGTGTGGGCTATGACGAGGCTGAGGAAGTGCGCGGCCGCTGGCCAGTCGTCGGCGGGGTCGGACACGACGATCACCGCGTACTGCAGCCAGCTCAGCACGAAGTACACGCAGAGGATGCCGAGCGATTTGAAAACTTTCATCTCGTCTTTCAGAAGTTTTCCTCTGACCACAGGAGATTTGACTTTTCCCTTCACGTTCCTCACGTACAGGAAGAGTTTTGTGTTGGCTGCAAAGACGGCTACCGTTGGAATGAGGTGCCCGACAATGATAAATATCAGGGTAAAGACGATGTTGGTTCTGTCATACATGCAGTTCTTTGTCTTCAAGTCGTAGCGGACGCCACCATAGCCTATCCACAGCGGAATGACGTACAAGGCGCCGTAGACCCAAACGACGGACACGATCAGCGCATTGCCTCGGTTTGTGAAGACGGCGTCGTGCAGGGCCCGCTTGCACACGCACAGGTACCGATTGATGCTGATGACAGCGGCGGTGGCGAGAGAAGCGATGCAGCCGGCCACACACATGCTTCCCACGGTGCGGCACACGTAGACGTGCTCGATGAAGAACTCCGGATGGAGGATCCCCTTGATGTGGAAGGAGTCTATGACGAGAGAGACGACGAGGTCCGCGACGGTCAGGCTGATGACGAAGGGAGTGGCGGTGGTGTCTCCTCGGCAGATGGTGAGCAGGAGGCCGAGGATGACGCTGTTCCCCACGGTACCGACTACGGCCATGACGGAGACGATCGACACTTGGAACGCCTGCTCGTTGAACTCTCCATTCGGTATCGTCACATTGCTGGGACCCATTATAGGTTTTCTTGACACCGTGGAATTTGAGAAGTTGAAGGAGTCAATCGACATAGTCCCTTAGTCGATCACACTAGTAATCACTCTCAATTTCGTTTCCGACTTTGTACACATACACTCCTATTCTGAGGTCTCTATTGGTTTACATAGCATTTCCCTGGCAAAGAGAAAGAAACGAAAAATAAATAACATGCAACGTAGTTCTACGCCGTACTTGCAGATATCGTAAGTTTATGTGGCAAGCGTTAACCAAAAGCAACATATTTGTCGTCAGCTTTATTAAGTCTAATAGTGTGAAAAACGTTATCATTATATACCCCAGAATACTGGATAACCCAGGACGGCGGCTGATAGCTTATATGATTAGCCGCACAGCATTGGTGATGGGCAGATAGCTGGAAGTAGGATGATACGGACATGCAGGGAAGCACACGGCAAGCGTCAAATGACCGCTGTCGTGCTCTACTGTTCAAGCTAGTCGTATTTCATGCTTGTAAACATGCCGTATGCTTTTACAACGATCGGTTGCAATGTTCAGGTAGTACTTAAGTTGCGAGCAGAAGCAGAATGCTGCGCTTACCTTGACTCCAGATGTCCAACCTTCCAGGAGATTGCTGCAGCCTCTTTCAGTTTTCTGAGAACTAATACACTATATCTAGCTTTGATCGTGCGGAACGCAGGGAAGGCCCGTCCAATTGTTCCTATTACTGCAGGACACTGAGTCAGTACGTGCCGACTGCCAAACATTTATAGTGGTCTCGTGAAGACGTGCATGCGTTATACTCGTGCTGCCAAGTCACGTGGTTGGAGTTCTAACAACAGGCTGATCTAACTCTGATACGCCTGCGCACTCCATTCCAACATCGACTTTCCCCTTGTCTCCCTCGACTATTATCTACGCTCACGTAAGCCAGCCTGATGATATGTATGGCCACTGCACTGGTTATATCACAGCACTGATTAGAAATACTGCCTGGATAACCTATCAAACTTGGGCCTCACCTCCTTTGTGACCCGTAATACAACATTGATTTTGACAACCTCTAAGGGCAAATAAATGGCAATGAGGCGACGTTAGTTGTAGCCGCTGTATGCCGCGGGAGGAGGTGACTGACACACATGATTGACATGTACACGCCAGAATTAGAATTTGCATATATATCTATGATCTGTATACAAAGTTTTACTTTAGACAATGCTGTCAAACATGGACATCGCTGTATGAGGGACCCTGGCTTGGAGAAACTGCATGTACTTCTCGAAGAGGAGAGAACTGGTGGCATCAAGTACAAAGAGATGTACTGGCTTTGTTTGACCACTTTTACAAAGAAGATACGCTCACGTAGGCCAGCCTGATGTTATGTATGGCCACTGCTCTGGTTATATTACAGCACTGATCAGAAATACTGCCTGGATAACCTCTCAAACTGGGGCGTCACCTCCTTTGTGACCAGTAATACAACATTGATTTTGACAACCTTTAGGGGCAAATAAATGGCAATGGAGCGACGTTGGAGTCACACATGATTAATTGCCTGGATTTGTAGAAGCTGTATGCCGGGGGAGGAGGTGACTGGTGAACATCGGATTGACATGTACACTCCAGAATTACACCTAGATCTGCGTAGTTACAAAGTTTTACCTTCGACAATGCTGTCAAACATGGGCATCATGGCGCAATATGATGGGCCCAGGCATGGAGAGACAACTGGTG
This sequence comes from Branchiostoma floridae, assembly GCF_000003815.2. NCBI lineage: Eukaryota > Metazoa > Chordata > Leptocardii > Amphioxiformes > Branchiostomatidae > Branchiostoma > Branchiostoma floridae. The sequence continues at coordinate 16,336,720 of NC_049991.1, read as the reverse complement.
TCATCAAGTACAAGAGATGCACTGGCTTTGTTTGACCACTTTTACGAAGAAGATGAAAGAAAAAACTCGAACAGTAAGCTAAATCCACAGTACTGTGCCGCCAAGACTCATGTATATTCCAGGTAGTTTTCAGATGTGTCAAATGCTTTACACACAAGGGCAGTTCGATAAAGAATGGGATATCCGTTTCTGGCTATTGTTGTTACATATAGATACTGAAATATGAAACGTTCAATGATACAGATCCGTCGATATACAGCTACTGGGGCAGAGTATGGTGTGAGTACAATTTAAAGTCAAATATTTCATTAGGGTCCTGAATACACTGTGTAGTCATAAAATGTTTTGGTAGACTAATTGTCCATAAATCACGATCAATAAAAGCGTGGTGCACTTATTAGTCTTTTAATACCCAATGTGTAAGTGTCAAGTTGAATCCCTATTAATCTATCGGGGAATTAGTCTTCGAGAACCACTAATAAACATACAGCGTATTCAGGGCCCTGTGACCGCTAGGATTAGTATGGACTCAACGTGCACCAACGTGCACACACAACTCCATCCTAGCACCTGTACATGTGAAAGAGAAAAGGTGACGAGTTCAGAAATGAAAATAGACATATGACCTATTATGGTATGCTTGTGCAATTTCAGCCTCCAATAACTTAACGTGGGGCATTCGAAAACTTTATTCAACTACCCTCGTATTTTTCGAAGAGGGACGCCATTAAGGTAGTTTATTTACTCCAGACTTGCTCCAAAACTAGGCTCTAAATAGAGCCACTCCAATGTTTTGGGTTACTGTACAACATTGTGATGACCGTTGTCTGTTCACCTTTGGCTTGAAAGGTTTAAGGTCCATCAGGCAAGCAATCACAAGGGAGCTTGTTCCATAACGATGTAGTTCTAGGAAAGCGTGTACCCGGTAGAGATTGTTATCAGCTGCTTGAATCGCTTGATGCCCTATAAGGATTACCGTAAACTTTCTGTGAAGAAAGCAGCTAAGATTTGCGACACAAAGACTGCACAAGCGTCCCACAGCTGCTCGGTTCCTTGTGTGGGAAGTAAACATCGTTAATCAAACCTGCATGGGGAATCTGTCTGTCTTATGTACTGCAGTCAGAGTAATGCAACTAATGCCAGCAGACCTTGGACCATGCAATGCAAGGTTCCGGCATCAGGAGCTGCAGTGAAACCTGGCAGATGTATTCGGCCCTAGGCTACATGTGGCTATTTATGAAGTCTAGACCTTATCTTGTATGACTGTTACCACGAATATACACTAATCTTGTGATTTACGGGGCTGTGAATTCATAAACCCGCAATCGATAAGTTTCAAAATTTAGTGAAGTGATGGGTTATACAATTGGCTCCTAATTCAAGATGCAGCCAAGTATAACATCACGTGAGTTAGATTAGTAGTCTTTGACGTATGTGATTGATGACAATTAATGTATCATTATCATTTTGTATTCTGTAGATGTCTATGCTGTGACTACGTCTACGTGCACCTCCGCTCTTGTACTACGTTTGTTGACCATTTTACCTTTTCAACCCAAAAGAAGTATTTGGCTACCTTATTTTCTGGTGCCCTATACCTTCATAAGTGTCAAACATAAACAAACTTCGTCTGTACGTTTTACAAATTTAATGAACCGTTAATTCAGCCCGAAACACTAACTAGTGTCGATGAATCCTTGATGTCATTATTAATCTGTTTGGCTTTACGTATCGAATAAAAAGTAACGCTAGATAAATGCTTACTTGCTGCTTATAAATGCAACGTGTGCAAAAAAGGTACAATTCTTGTAACCGGGACTATTGGAACAGTTGCAATCCTGTTCCTCATAAGACACTATCTCATTCACCGTCAGACGGTAACAATGGCTATAGCCTTGTAACTACCATCAATGTCACATTTGCGCGAGAATGTATACGTTCCACGGCACGAAAAACGGTATTTAAGGATGCTGAAACCATGCGTAATGTTGACGTATTTTCCTCCTTTACGGATCTATACACCACTTATACGAGTACGTAAATATTGCCTTTAAGTGGTCTTTCTGTAGGTCCGTGTTAGTCCTTATTTTCCGGTTTTCCCGTTGTCTTTAAGCAGCTTAAAGATGTCGTAAATGATTTTTAAAACCCACTTAAAACTTGTTTAAAGTTCACGTTTATTTGATCCAAAGCCTCTTTACGTCTCATATACGTGTGCATTAAGTGGATTATAACGTGTGTTTTAGTGCCTTTTCAGCAGCTTAAAGTTGCCATAAATACTTATTAAAACGCCCTTAAGACATGTTTAAACTTCACGTTTATTTGATCTAAAGCCTCTTTACGTCTCATATACGTGTGCATTAAGAGGATTATAAGGTGTGTTTAGGTGCCTTTTCAGCAGTTTAAAGTTGCCATAAATATCTATTAAAACGCCCTTAAGACATGTTTAAACTTCACGTATATTTGATCTAAAGCCTCTTTACGTCTCATATACGTGTGCATTAAGTGGATTATAACGTGTGTTTAGGTGCCTTTTCAGCAGCTTAAATTTGCCATAAATACCTATTATAACGCCCTTAAGACTTGTTTAAACTTCACGTTTATTTGATCTAAAGCCTGTTTACGTCTCATATACGTGTGCATTAAGTGGATTATAACGTGTGTTTAGGTGCCTTTTCAGCAGCTTAAATTTGCCATAAATACTTATTAAAACGCCCTTAAGACATGTTTAAACTTCACGTTTATTTGATCTAAAGCCTATTTACGTCTCATATACGTGTGAATTAAGAGGATTTAATGTGTCTATATTTTTCTTTTTAGCAGCTTAAAGTTGTCATAAATACGTACTAAAACACCCTTAAGGCATGTTTAAAGTTCCCTCTGTACGTCTCATATACGTGTGCATTAAGTTGATTATAACGTGTGGATAAGTGCCATTTTAGGAGAATAATCATTAGCACATTTCAAAGCAAGAAAATACAATGGATGAAACTTTGAAATTTTATTGAATTACGAGAAAATATTACATGGAAAAGTAAAAAAAAACTACAGCCTACTAAGTATTTGTGGCCTTTCATTCTGATGTAGTCGGCAGTTGAAACAATCACAACGGTTGCGCAATTCCGTGCAGCAGTCCACAGTCCCATTTCCAGTGTCGGGTGAAGCGTCTCGGCGTAAGTTAAAAAGAGCACACATGTACAGTTCCATCTGGTCACCACAGGAATAAGAATCCGGTAAGATCTAGAGTAGTGGCCGATATGACTCGTGCTGTTGGATGGTCCTGGATTCTGTGAACGCGAAACATGTTCAGCTTGCAGTGTCGGCTTCTATTAATCCGGATGGTACTAGGGCCGTGATTTCCATTCTGTGTCGATTTCTAACAACAACAGCTTGTACAGAATGATAGCCACCTCGTATCTTTGAGTCAAATTCCGTCACCGGGGGTCCTAGGCGGTAAAAGCGGTGTCGCGGCCACAACTTGCGGGCTAGAACAGGCCCAAACTTTCTTCAATACTTCTCTTAAAAAATGAACGCCTGGAAAATAACCGCTCCTTGTCGTACGTATGGCCCGTAAATTTGAACCCCCCACTCTTTTCTGCCATTGGATACATCCTATCACATGACACAGCTGTGCCACAGACGGACCAAGGAAGTTCAACCTCCTTGGACGGACGGAGGCGTGCGCCCCATGGCGAGTACGAAATAACGCTGAATAAATTTACATCTTGCCTGCCCACGCATATCACCATAATTAACCCAAACAAACACGAGCAACACCAGAAGACACCGCCTGTGTGCACAAACTGTTCTTTCTCGACGCTTGCTTGTAGCTAAAGAAATAAACATATTTCGTACATTTACCTGTAGTAAGAACTGCTTGCCGTTTTATGGAGAAAACACAACTCACTGCACAAAACGTTATACCTACTACATCCTTATTCTTCAAGCAGAGGTTGAGTCGCGGAGATATTCATAGCAGTAGTCGGGATTTCTACCGTCTCTTAGCTCGAGTGTCAACTTGCCACAAAGAAAACAGGCGGCCTCACCCTGATTTAGACCCTGGAATTTCAGAACATATATGCGGTATAAAATAAAAAGGAAAGGGTCTCCTCCTGTTCGCAGAAGCTGCGCTTCAAACATGCCGTATGTTCAGCAGAAAAAGGCAACGTTTCATAAAACCTTTGAGACGGTATTAGCCAAGTTTGCTTAAGCTACGCGGATTCAAAGATTAAACATGTCGTATGTTCAACAGAAATACGCAACATTTCATATACGTCTTGGCAACATATAAGGTAAACGGGGGAGGTCTCCCCTAGTTCGCTTAAACTGCGCGGATTCAAAGATTAACCATGTCGTATGTTCAACAGAAATACGCAACATTTCATATACGTTTTGGCAGCATATAAGCTAAACGGGGGAGGTCTCCCCTAGTTCGCTTAAACTGCGCAGATTTAAAGATTAAACATGTTGTATGTTTTACAGAAATACGCAACATTTCATATACGTCTTGACAACATAAAAGCTAAACGGGGGAGGTCTCCCCTAGTTCGCTTAAACTGCGTGGATTTAAATATTAAACATGTCGTATGTACAACAGAAATAGGCAACATTTCATATACGTCTTGGCAACATATAAGCTAAACAAGGGAGGTCTCCCCTAGTTCGCTTAAACTGCGCGGATTCAAAGATTAAACATGTCGTATGTTTTACAGAAATACGCAACATTTCATATACGTCAAGTTTTGGCAACATATAAGCTAAACGGGGGAGGTCTCCCCTAGTTCGCTTAAACTGCGCGGATTCAAAGATTAAACATGTCGTATGTTCAACAGAAATACGCAACATTTCATATACGTTTTGGCAGCATATAAGCTAAACGGGGGAGGTCTCCCATAGTTCGCTTAAACTGCGCGGATTCAAAGATTAAACATGTTGTATGTTTTACAGAAATACGCAACATTTCATATACGTTTTGACAACATATAAGCTAAACGGGGGTGGTCTCCCGAGGATTCAAAGATTAAACTTGTTGTATGTTTTACAGAAATACGCAACATTTCATATACGTTTTGGCAGAGGTCTCCCCTAGTTCGCTTAAACTGCGCGGATTCAAAGAATAAACATGTCGTATGTTCAAATGAAATACGCAACATTTCATATACGTCTTGGCAAATATATTAACGGGGGAGGTCTTCCCTTCTTTGCGTAAATGACGGTTCGAAATAAATTATATATATGGCATCCTTCGGTCAATATTGACCATGGTATCCGCAACATTTCATATAACGTAAAATAGCGCATATAAACTAACCGTGAGAGGTTCTCCCCTGTTCGAATTTAACCTTGTGCACAGAAAGTTTGAATACGTCAAACGCTTTCGGAATAGCTAAAAAACACAAAAGATTATTGTATTTGACTTTGTATTGTATTGTATTTGTATTTGCTGAGGTATAAACATAACATTTTGTACCAGAAAGCGCAATAATTTTCAGTTTTGACTGTAAATCTTGCCACTGTTATAAAACAGATGACGCAATGTTTTATCTAACACCAGCTGCAGACAAAGGATTATTACATTTGACTTAGCCGGTTAACATGTATTTTGTAACAGATCTAGAGAAACGGTATTTGTCCGTTTTGACAGAAAATATTTTTGAGACATTTAAGTTGTCTTTTCGGCATACTAAAATACATGTAAAATTCACGCAAAGAAACACAACAGATTAAGTTAGATTTACAAACGCTGAAATCTTCCGTAAATGCCAAATGTATGTTTCCGATGCCTTTGATAGATCTTAAAATCTGCTGAAATATTTCTCCGCCTTTAAGGGCTTTATACGTATCTCTGAAACTTTGCTTAAAAAGTTGTTTTCGTGCTGTGTTCGTTTAACTGTAATCTTGTTTTTATGTGTGCGAACGCGTCGTCATAATACAGCGACCACATCCTGCAAACTTTGACGCAAAGTCGATGTTTTAAGGTCCTATTCATACAGAATCGATTGTTTGTGCCTTTCACGTAGTCAGCGTTCTGATTTATCAGCTAAGTTGATGAACACATTCCTGGGACAGGGAAGATAAGACGGGTTATACGAGTGTACTGTAATTAACAGGATGTTCATTGCCTTTGGCAGTACAATGGCGGTGTGCGTTCTTCACGGCGGGAGGGGAGGAAACTAGCGGAAGGAAATCTAGATTAAAATTGAAGTAATCCATCCATCAAAACCCATTCTGCTCCGAGCAGGAAATTGCATGTTCAAAGAGCCTATCGACGTTTCACGCACGAAAGGAGACGCGTCGTTCGGGACGCAGACCTTGGATCGGCTCCATACAGAGATCTAATGACCTTCCATACCGAAAGAAAAAAGAGATAGAGGCAAAGAGACAAAAAGAAACTCGTCTTTTGGGACGCAGACCTTGAACCGGCTCTATCCAAAGATCTAAGTGACCTTCCATACCGAAAGAAAAAGAGATAGGGGCAAAGAGACAAAAAGAAACTCGTCTTTCGGGACGCAGACCTTGAACCGGCTCCATTCGGAGATCTAACGACCTTGCATACCGATAGAAGAAGGGAGAGGGGCAAAAGAGACAAAAAGAAACTCGTCTTTCGGGACGCAGACCTTGAACCGGCTCTATCCAGAGATCTAAATGACCTTGCATACAAAGAGAAAGAGGGAGAGATAAGAGAAGAGTATCAACCATTCACGAGAGGCTGCAGATCCTTTGAACCTCCGTTGAAACTTCACGTTGCAATCAGCGGGATGGCCTGACGAAAAGGACCCTACCTTACTATCAGCTACTCTCCTCTGCTAGATATGAATCAGAAAACTTATTACCTCCATTAAAACAGAGGTATTGTTTAGGTTCTGGGTGTCTGTTTTCTTGGTGTGTGTCCGCAGTAATTTTTATACAGTAGCGAAATGTTAGGCGGAAGATGGTGTAACCGTAGATCAGAAAGATGGAGAAGTTGTCTCGGTCTGGATCCAGAGGCAGGAAAATGCAAAGATAAAAAATCAGCCAGAAATTAAAAATACCTACCAAATGAAACATGCAAATCACAAAATGTCTGAAAATAAACTAAGGTATGAGGTTTGTTAATTGTACAGTTATAAAAGAATTTCGTCATATATATGGCAATTTGTGACTGGGAATCTCTCAAGGATGTATAAAATGAACCTTTCTGTTATCGAATTTTGGAGAATCCCTAAGCAGTCTTCGTCATGGTGTAATGCCATTACAGGAGCTCCTTCCTTTGGCTTTGAATGTTCTTTTTTTACACTTTGCGTTATATCTTAAGGAAGGTTTCAGTTTAGTTTCAGTTTGTTCCAATAAGACGGCTTACGTGCCGTTATTGGCTGAATTAACAGAGCTGTTCAAAAGTCACATCTTTACACTTCAAGTGATCATTAAAACCATACATGCTATGGCTAAAATATAGCAAAACTACAATTTCACAAAACAAATCGTAGTAAAGATACCAAATATTTAGATATCGATTTGATTAAGATACAAATATAGCATATATTAAACATCGTTCCTTATATAATGTTAGGTAGACTACACTGCACACAGTACCATGTCTTGGCAAGTATACATAGCGTACCTAGAAAGTATACATAGAAAGGTTCTACGCTACGCTTATCGTGTGTTTGACCTTCATTTGACATTGAAATTCGATGTGGAATGGGTAAAAACGTTGCTTATCCCTGCCATTGAACACGACTACAAATGAAGAAGATTGGGCGCGACTTTGATACATTCGTCGCATCCATGTGTATGATAGATGCGACAGAATATTACGGAGTTGCTTTGTAGTCTTGACCCAGAAATGAAAGGTCGTGTAATTCAATTACCCCGTGTGAATCCGAGTACGTCATCTCGGTTTGCATTGTGAGTAGGGGGAAGACCTACCGGAGACCACATTACCGTAGAAGACCCCGGGTCCCAAATGAAATGCATGTTTGACTGTGGGATGCTTGTCAAAGAGCACTTTCAGTTCAGTTAAGTTTATAAGAGTTCAACTTGCATGTACACTATGCAAATAGGTACAGGAAATTTGTTGACTTACAGAGGCGCTGCATTATCGTACAAACAAAAAACCGTATAATACCAGATAATACACAGGTAGGATTAAAATCACTTAAAATACAATTGTCAGTGAAGTTAAGATAACGCATACATTATAAAATCTGCTATACAGTACAGCTCTTTGAGTAGAGTTTCAGTGCACGGGGCATGAAAGACTGGGCGTGCATTTTCGTACTACTGAAAGAGGGAGTGGGTTGTTTAGGATGACGCAGGCTGTAGTTGCTCTGTTGATGATTAAGCACTTTTAAAAAAGCCGGATCACCTCTTCAGCACTCTCGTCGATCCTGGGGTGTAGTTGCCTGAAGCTTTGACGCACATTCCGGTCCTACTTCAGGACAATGTAAAGCTTCTGCACTATATTTGGGATGCAAACATCTTTTTCTTTTCCGCGAAAATCAATTGTAATTGTAACCTGGAAATTCCCACCTACAAACCTATCATTTGCTTGTATACAAAGAACATTTCAACATTGTGCAGAAGAGCACACATTCTTGTGGGTCATTATTGTCCCAATGTAGTCATTATTGTCCTAATGTAGTCCACTCTTTGTGTCTCAATACGTATCGCTTGCAAATATCATTATGTAATATTGCAGAAACAGTAGAACACAGAGCTTAAGATACGACCACATGGTTTTATGGCAGGTTAGATACGACCACTTGGTTTTATGGCAGGTAAGATACGACCACATGGCTTAATGAAAGGGTATATCGCTATGCACACGGGAGCAAACCATATATTGCGGTACATAAACACACAGATATAATCTTTATATGGACTTCGATAGAGACCACCTCGTGCCCTCTTTGTTACGGTAGTATATTGCAATAATGTCTCGGGGTCTCTAGCACGTACGCCATGTGAAGAATATATCCTTAGGAACAAGGCCGCCGGGGAGGCAATTAACAGGCAGGTACCAGTGCATTTTAATTAATTTTGGGAGCGATGCCAACACTAACGATACTCTCTGCGGAAGTCTCTTGGTGGTTTAATAAGCACAAGTGGGATTCTGACTTCTCCATCATGTCCAAGTGCACGTAGGCGACTCCAGAGGTGGAAAGGACATGGTATGAGTTGTCTTGACTCCTTCAATTAAATTAACCTTGGTTTCAATACTAGCAGTTTGAGTAATGCTGTTCTCGAGACACCTTTGATACATGTACATGTACTTGAGTCCTTCATTACGGCTCTCAAAGTACGCTATACACCATCTTAACTGGGTTGGAAGAACACATAGAGAGGTCCAGTCGACATGGTAGGGGAACAATCGCTTTTACCAATAGAGAAATCAATTAGCGAGCTATAGGGAAATTAAGCCACGGCCATCGACATCATAGACTACTGGCCAGACGCAATGACCGGGAGTAACTCATGATCTCCTTTAGTCAAACTCTGACTTCTTGTTAATTTGAAAGCACTCTGCGAACTGCATCTTTTGCGTCCACACCATTACTGTTGTCCACAGAACAATGGACCTAAGTGGTATATTGCCTCAGTCTTTCAGCAATGTCTATACTTCAGTCGTAGGTTGCTAAGTGCCCCCTCCCCCACCCAAGCCCATGAGACTAAGGGATAGGGTATTTGATGTTTTCTAAATCCGAGATCGTATTTCGTATTGAACATCCTCAAACGAAGACCTTGACTGGTTAAGTAAGCTGGCGCCAACAGCCATTACCATAGGCCTGGACCGATGCCTCCACATATCTCAGAGGACCTATAAGGTATTTGATCTCCAGAAAGTCATTATGGGACTCCGATGCCGATACGTAGATTGGGTACACGGGAATAGCATCACTCGAATGTTTGCAAATTGTGTGTGAAACAAGCATCACTTTCCAACAATGAAAACATTGTGCACTCATCCGAACACCGTCCACATCTAACCGAAAGTATGATGTCATTGGTGCCACTGTCACGTACTGTTAGTTGCACGGTATGAAGATCTAATCCCTCTGACAATGATAACGTGTTGCCCTTCTCCAATGACATCCACATGATAACGACATTGGTGCCGTCGACACGTAGTGCACAATATAAAGATATATCATCGGGTTTAATGTCGGCCCAGTCGAGATCTATTAGCTAATGCTGATGAAATCGGCAGTCTAATATCACTTGAGGGAGATGTCCTTATGTCAAGTAACGCATCGCCAACAGTTACGTGTAATCTTGGTTAAAGGACGACTCACCGCGGACACTAGGATGCGTGTGGATGAGAGATGTCGTAAATGATGTCATTCGCCGGATGCAATCTGTGTTTGATCGGTAGTAGAGCACTTCAAACTGACCCGACACAGAAATATGGCTCAGATTTACAACTCGAAGAGTAGAACATGGCTACGGGGTAATGTATTTATAGATGGGGATTCGATTTGCGCTCAGGTCGTCAATCTCTCAACTCATTTCTGAAGAAAAGGTGAAAGGATCAACTGCAAGGAAACGAGAAAGGATTAAGAACTATACGAGCTATTGCTCTTCTAAAGTACCGGCTATACGACACTGTTCAACATCTATTTGTTCTGGGCACACGTACCGACTACAGCAGCGTTTGGCAGAAATACCTTCAGACGGGAAGTCTTACGAGTTCTCTCTTCTTCAATTCTAATTACCTTTCATGTGATGACAATGGCGAGGTGATGACATGGCAGCCTAACGAAACGTCAAAATCCACAGGTTTAATTTTCAATAATCTTCGTATCACATTCATCCGTTGACCCTTATGTTATGACATTCATTAAACAGACAATGTCAAAGGCGTCATCGCTTTACTATTAATTGTAAACGTGAACTTCACTGTAATCTATGGCACAGGTTAAGTGTAATACGTGTTACCAATCCTAACCTGAGTGATACGTTATGAATGTTTAACGAGAATGTTGATACTACATGTTGGGTTCTGGCAAGTGTTCGTCCACCATATTACGAATGGTGTTGCTCATGACAAAACGTTAATCATATAAAATTTTGATAAACAACGTTAATGTGTAAATAATCAATTTAATCACAACTGGTTTATTCACAATATCATGAAATCTATTAAGAGCCAACATTTTGATGATCTTCTGGCATCTTTGTCAGGGCTATATTGACTGGTTTACAGTGCACTGGAGCTAGGTGTTACCTGACAATATCTACATGTATTAACAATACTTTACGTTTGGTACTGCATCATGTAGTTCAAAGTGCACTGTGAACCTGTAACACCTAGCTCTAGAGCACTGTAAACCAGTCAGAAGAGCCCTGACGAAGATGACAGATGGTCATCAAAACGCTGGGTCTTAATAGATTTCATGGTTGTGCTTAAAGAACTTTATGATTAAGTATTTTCCCGACCTGATGAAATTATGAACTTAACGTGTTCTGAGAAGGAAAATATTAGAATAACATCAAATTACATCAGCTGGGCGTGAAGCGGAAATTAAAATGACCGAATGAAAAAATTAAATGAACAAAGTTAATCGTCCGAGTCCTGCATACGCGTTTTTTTCATCGAATGTTTTCTCAGACTCATCTTCCACAGACTTATAGGAACGAAACTTTGCACACTTATCCCTCTTTTAATACCTCATAACTGTGCCAAGTTTAATTCCTCTTCTTCGTAGAAAGCCCTTAAGCTCACGTTCCAAGTGCATTTTAACTCTGTTATCATCCTGATGCCAGCCGCAGACTGGGGGAAGCTACGAGACGAAGGCAATTACATTGCCATTCATTTGCTGATGATGCGATGATGACATCCTGGGTAATTCCCGCTATCATGGGCCCTCACAAAGCACAGGATCAATGCTTGTCGTGATTAAAAAGCGTTACATGTACTGACTGAGCGGTTACCAACCTCTGTCAAGGTTGCGGTTACCTAAGACCTACGTCACATTCCCAAACCAGGCCCGGCCGGGCAGCTTTCGGGAACGAAAAGTACGTTATAAAAGACACCAAGCTACACAAGACGTAAAGAGAATAGTTGTGGGCATTATTTATATAATATTTACGTTTACATTTCTATTTTTCGGTTTCACAAACAGCCCGGCCGGGCCCCGGTTTAGAAATGTGACGTTAGGTGGAAGAAGATGTCCTCACAAGAGGAATAAATGTTCGTAAGAGAGTATAACGTTATGACAAGAATGTATTTTTACAACGAATCTTTGCAAGTAACTGTGTGTACATGTACAATATCTATATTGTTAAAGATATCCTTTGATTAGAGGTAGAGTGTGTAAAATGTCGATCTGTGGGACTCATTGGAATAAAACTTTCGATGTCAGTTTCCAGCTCTACCCATTGTATCATAACCACAGAAGGACACCCACGCGTCCCCTTCATTACATAGCTGGAACCACTGCACCTGCTCCCTTGAAGCTGGATTGACATTTGCACAATAGTGTCAAATGAGCCATTATTGGAGGTGAAATACACAAGATTCTTATCGATCTAATTTTCTTTTCTCTTTCTCAATGTGAATATAAATTTGGGGTTAGAATCCGGTATTGTATTGTTTATCGTTGTCAAATCGCGAATGTGTGCATGTAAGTTGTTACTCCTGAAGGAGTATTAATTTAAAAGTTAGTTGGGATAACGCTATTTTCAGCTGTATCTCTATTTTTCTTTTGCTGCATTCGTATGTAGTTTGGCATGTCATCTGCTCGTAGTTCTGAATTAGTAATACCAAGGAGGTTAAAAACCTCCTTGCTAATACAGTCAGCTTCGGTGAAAAAAACTACGAACAGACGACATGCCAAACTGTGTGGAACTAGCAAGTCATCAATGCCATCGTGTTGCTTCGGTATGCGGTAATTAGCTTATCTATGTACACTCAGACAGATGCTGGGTTATGTGACTTATGTGTTGTCGCGGAGCGATTTAACGTAGAGAACAGCTGCCACAGGCAGAAGGAACTCCAAGAAAATATTAGCCTCCGGCTTCGCAGTTTAGTTTCATCTTTCAGGTCACGGGCACACGGAATACTGTAATAGGTAAAGAACAAGGTTACAATGCGAGAATTGAGCAAGGCGCTGATCGATTTTTAGATTCAGATAGAACTTCACATTGGATGAAAATTAGTCCCAAATGGCCAACAGGGCCCCAAAATACACATTGATACGCCTCCTCTGTGGTTATGTATCGTCTACCAGTGCTGGGGGTACCCCTCGGCCTAACTCAGGGGTGAACTGTGTTCTGCATGCCGCTGATGACTTCTTCGAAACAGCCATGAGGTGGGTCGTCCTCAGGCACAGATAACACCCAGAACTCTAATTTACGATAGATGAGCTGCAACCATGAGATGCCTTAATGAAATGCCACACCGTGTCATCAGTATTCTGTACTACCCGTCGCTGTCTCCTTTTGACGGCAGCGGCCACCATGGATGAAAGCTGCGTGGGAAAATGTGAGGATAGGCATCTCGTAGGGGAATCGATTTGCTGTCCTAATAGTGGACCCCAATTTGGCCGCGGAGGCCAGCCAACTTGAAAAGTACTTTAATTAAGCCGAAAGCAAAGCTTATGCATCATGTTTCACTTCATTAGGATGGCTTACGTGCGAGCATATAAGACGTTTTGACGTTCTTAAATGTTCCCTCAGTCAAGATCTCATAGGTTACAAACTTTCTTGATGATAAAACTTGTTAGCATATTGCGCTCTATAGATCTACCGAACTCCATGGCACACATGTTACTGTTTGTTCATGGATGGTGATTTGAGTCATGAGGTTTCTAGGAGTCATGAAGTTTGAAATTTAAAGATTTCTGACTTAATTGAATATGATACGATAATGAACAGATACGGGGATCTTGTTAATTATAAGCATCATTAAGGTTGAAATATCACAAGATTTATGTCTTGACATGCCCAGCTGGTGATTGGATGGCACTTTCTTGGACAGAATTTTCAACCTGCCGCCTTGAGTCTTACTCGAACGTGCGACCGTCTGAGGCACTAGAATTGCCAAAATCCTTGTCGCACCGCGTACCGACTGGAGGATAAGGATCCAACAAACGCCATTTCGGTCCTGGCCTTGCCATCATACCAGGCCTTGCACGCAAGTGTACATTCCATGTCCTTCTCCCCTGTTCTTTATCGGGCCTGTGGTTCAAAACGCATCAGCTATTATGTTCTTCTAAAACTGTCACGCTCTCATGCTGACTATTGCCTCTGATGGTCTCTAATCCGTCGTCCATTTCAGTCAGATTTGTTTCCTCGTACAAGGCAAACGTACATCTGTGAACCGAAGCAAGCGTCATGACTGCGTAAAACCTCATGGATCTTCCAGTGCTAGACATCATCAAGTTTATTACCGGACTGAAAGCGTCCTTGTGTTGTAGGCTGTGAAATCAATCTTCAGTAAACCATTTTGCCTTGTGAAGTATGTGAGGGGGTTCCATGGATATGAATCAGTGATTAGAATCTGGATAAAGAAACTCGTGGCTTTATAAACGTACGTCACTGAAAAGGCAGTAACGTTGGATGTATGAATGTCTAAACTCCTGTGTTAGATGTTTAGCTATTTTCCGTTCTCAGTGCCTTACGCCATTGTCCTCTTCACTGCTGTAAATCTAAGAATTCAAGATGGTATTTTATTGGGAAAGCGCAGTGTCAGAGTTCTTGAATTACATCCAATTTACAAATGTTACAAATTATTTGATTACAAAATTTACACAGTTAACTTTATATAAAAACTAGACTTGCAGACTATTACTATATATAAGTTTTAAAAACATTCCTCTGGGAGCAGGGTGGAGACATAGCACATAATAGCTGCCTCAAGCTGTCTCTGTGATTATCATCCATCATTGATGAATCGCCTTATTCCAATCGAGAAGATGATTCTGAGTTATTGTACAGGAAAAGCAGCGGAGGATGAACTACGTTGTTTTTGTCAATATCCACAATACTGTTCTAAAATAAGTAAATTATTCATACAAATCTCAAACAATTCACCGACCTTTTCACACCTTACTGATTAGGAAAAAACTATCTTCTTGCTTAATTCATCCAATCCGTTCACGAAGGCTTTTCATTAACGTCTTAATAATCATAATACCCCCCTCCCGTGTTCATATATGCGGGTAATTCGATCCTGCAAGAACGTCTTCTTGTTCTTTCCGGTCGTACTCTGTAATTATAACGTAATCCAACATAGCTTATGACGTCATATGAAAAGCCTACAAAGCCTTGTTTAACAATTCATGTCCCACGGCATGCAAAAAAAGTAGTCAAACCCTTCACAAGTAGAAATAGATCTAAATCGCTCTTTAATTCCTTTATGTTTTTCATTTTCCTTCCCTGATAAGTATACACACTCTGTACAGACTATTGTACTTGTTTGCAATTAGCCTTCGGGCGTGGTTTGCAATAAAAAAAAAAGTGGGAAAAGTTAACGATACGATTCTAGCAGAACAAATTTAGGTTTTTCACACAGAAGGATTTAATGGATACATGTCTGTAATTTGTCAGCTACTTAACAAAAAGTACTTATTACAGAATGTACCTATCCGTTTTGTTGGTACCTTAAAGCGCTCTTCTGACATTACGTCTCTTTTAATCATTTGTGTACTTTTGCCTAAAAGCTTGCGACTTTGCACTGCAATGTCCTTATCTGCTTTTTGTGGTTCATTCTTAGTTTAAGTTCTCTCGCATGGAACAATACCCTCGGTCAATAATTGACTCTGTATATCTTCCATCTCCATTTCATGTCGGAACACTCTCAGTTGTATCACGGTTCAGTGGAGAACGGATTGCTCAAAGTAGGAGCGCGTCAGTTAGCTTTCAACGAAATTGAAGGCTTGCGTGCAGATCGATGCATATCATCGACTGGACGTCATTTTCTTCACCGCTCAGGTCAGATGTGTGGTGCGACAGGCTTTTAGAAGAACTTAGAATGCATGAAAGATAAAGACTACCTGCCAAGGACAAAGCATGTTATGTAGCGCATGTTGAATGGGGATATGGATCCACTCTGGTGACTTAAGAGGGCTGACACCACAGTTGGACCTCTCTATAGAAAAGCATGCTAAAATACAATCAAACAAGGCTTCATGAAAGTACTAACCCCAATTTCAATCTTAAAAAAAAATTCTTCACTAGACAGCTTTACAGAGTCATCTTTGTAAAAACTAAAAGAAAACAGAGGGTTGTTCAGCTCAAACTCCAAGGAATCCCCACTCTATGAAAGAAACCTCACCTTTGACCCCAGTTTTCTCCTGATACCACCAATATGAGACAACAACTAAAATTCTTCCACGCGCCACCTAAACTGCTTAACTGAGCAAATTTTGACCAAAATGGGAAAGATTAGACATAACCTGTTCCTTCTAACCCCAAAAGTCTCCAGGTTGGGCCAAAATTTTCAAGGAAAAAGAAGATTTCAAAGGATTTTAAGTCACACCCAAATCATTCCCATTTTGTGCCTTCTACCGCTCAACTCAACTGTGACTTCAGCCCTTAATGAGGAACGTCTTGGACGAGGGAACAAAATACGGATGTAATGTTTAGAAGTTTTCGAGCTTATGCTCTCTCTTATTACATGTTATGTTGTGGATCAACTGTTTCAACCAGGGAATGACGAACATGGTCCGATGTAATTGATTCTGCCACCGAAGGGGAAAATCGTAATACTCTGACGTCCCCGTTATCAAAACTGGCCTAAAGTATTATTTTCACGAAAGCAAACACCGACAACGTGTAGCATTATACTTCTGAAGAATACACAATGGAAGTAATTTCGCCAAAATCGTGAAAGGGGCGGCAAGCCATTGAAGTTCATCTGAAGTTCGAGATTATTCAACGGAGACCAACTGGACGCTGTACGCGTATCCCAATCAGAATCCGCTTCGGACCAAAGCAACCGTCTATCACACTTATTATCATCCATTTTTTCGCCTATTTCTTTCGCATAGCCAGCTGTATTATCGAGTTGCTTTCCACTCCAGTTGGAACATGATGTCTGTCTTTCCAGTATTACCAAGGGGGTTGAAAATAGACTGATAAGCGGTTACAGATCTTTACAATGAAACAAGGTTTAACAATTTAACCTCCTTGAATGAATCGCATTATCTGAAATGATGATGTCATGCCAACTGATTATCTACTTGAAGACGATTTTAGGTCGTCTTTTCTTTTGAACAGATCTTGAACCAACCCTTTGTCTTTTTCAGTGACTGACGCAACGCGATTCATTGAATCCGTGAAATGTTTGTGAAAGCGCCACCTTACTGCATCTACAGGAAAAACAGTAACGTTACAAAGCTTCTTTCATAGTCATACGTGTGTAACTTATGGCATTAAACCCGAAGAAACGACGTCTTTGACTTGTCATCTTTATTAGCGACTAGATGTTTATATGCGTTGACATAAATGTTAAATTGGAAATCCAACATCGCGTTCTAAGGACTAACGTTATTTTTACGTTAGATTAAACTCACCCCTTACTATGAGTGGTGCCGTCCAATTTCAACATGGCGGGCTTTTGAAATATGAAAAGGTTGGTTTTGGTCTGAATTTTCTTTTCTGTGCTATTTTGTTCGACAGGTGAGCGTTGCAGGTTTGATGTAACGTATTTTTTAAGACTGAAGTCCATTTATGTGTCCTTAAAACAATGTGGAAATATGGCTCTGTGTTATTTTTGAGTGTTGGAAACTTTCGAGTGTGGGAGGGGGGCGTGTCCCGATAACAAAATGCAGTAGTTGGGAGGCTATTCCTCACGACTAGTGTTGTCATGGTACATCTACATCTATATCTATATAGTACTGGGTAATGTAGTGTCTCGCGGGACTTTGTGCCCAGGGGAGTGAGGATGCCCTAGCAACCGGTGGTGGTGAGACAAAATGGCGGAATGAAAAACAAATTCATTCAACGAACAAAAATAGAAGTGCTGCGCTGGAGGTGTACTATTGGTAGAGTAGAATCTTCGGCCATATGCCATGTTTGATACCATGTCCACGCTCTGTGTCTCAGAGTTGCTGTCAACATTCAGAATGTAATGCGGAAGTATTCTGTCCTGTATCCGGTATCAAAGCATCAAGATGTAATGTCAAGCGTAATGCCAAAAGTATACGTAGTCTAATGAATCGTGACCTTTTCCTTTCAAGGAAAAGGTCACAATCCCCCCAACTTCTGCTTGGCACAAAATTGCCGGGTGTCCAAAACAGGTCGTAGATAACGTTACGCCACACATGAGTCGTCCAGGGGCTAGCAGGGCCGTTAGAGTAGTCAGCACAACTGTCAAGTCAAGGAACAACTTGTGGTAAATCTAAATCTTGGATTGGAAAGACATAGTGAGTCAGTGCATCAAACCATAGCCAATTGCACTCATTTTTTTTGCGTATTGTTTCTTTTGCATCAAACAGGTATGATGGCAGCTTCCAAGTACAGTGGCTGATGAACTGTTCAAAACATACCAGATACTGCCATGGCAGAGTCATCAAGTACAGCAGAAAAGCCATGTGTTGATGTGGTGAGTACGTTTTTACACACACACACACACACACACACACACACACACACACACACACACACAGTACTGTACTAGTGTGACACACACACTCACTGCCAGTGATCTAAATGTAACAACTAGAAATAGATAGCATTAGATAGAGAGATGACTGGTTTATTTGATAAACACAATTAGAATTACATCATAATTGTCATTGTAGCCCTAGGGCTAAATTGCAGATATACGCTATGTAATTCAAAACTGCATATATAGAGAGAATTAAACTGTTAAACATGACGAGATAGGTTTTATTTTTTTCTGTAATAGATTTCTTCTTTTATATTTTCTGTTGGCCTGAATGCCAAGCCCAGTGCACAAATGGTTATACTGATCCATTCAGCTAGGGGGAGCCACAGAAAATCCTCTTCCAAAGTTGCAACCTTACCCTGAGTTTACCTGCACACAAGAAAGAGATAATCTAAAGAAGGATGTCAACTCTGTGAGCAGGGCATGTTGGTCCCTTTGCCGACAGTAATAGTATAATGCACTGTGTTCAATCACTCAATGGCAACCGGAAGAGTATTGCAGGAGTGGTTGCCCTTCCTCGACACCTAGGAAGTTACTTATGGAGAATACAGGATTTCAGGACTACAAGCTAAATGCTCTGTCTTGCTGGACAGGGACTCTGGCAATTGTGGTGTCCCCTTTCAGACGATGAATTGAAGTGAAGTGAACCGTTTCTTTGTTTACATTAGAAATGTTGTGTTTCCCCAGTCCATCATCATGCCCGTACACAATGCTGCAGACTGGCTGCAGGAGTCTCTGCAGTCCGTGCTGCTGCAGACGTTTCAGGGCTGCATGGAGCTGGTCATCTTCAATGATGCCAGCAAGGTACGAGTCTAACCTACAAAAAAATGTATAAGTCCCTGGTGTTGCCTTGGTACCAAAGAAATTGGCACCAGTTTTAAAGTTAAGGCTGTCCTCTTTAAGTGCAATAGCAAGTGTTGTTCATTCTTACGCAACTGGTTAAGGCACAAAAAAAATGAATCAGAAAGACCTACTTTATTCGAAAAAATCAGGTTTGTTAGAACACCACAGATCGAAAAACAAAATGTACATACATAGTATACCTCCATCAGCATCAGATGTAACCTAGTTATAGTTATACTGATAAAACCAGCCAGAAATTCTACTATAAATCAGAAGAGCAGACGTCTTACTAGTACTGTAATGTTATACCAACACATGCCCTTAGACTTTCCATATTGATTGGCATCAGGACATGATACTGGCCCAGATGTATACAAATGTAACACATATGCAAAATGTATCTGCCAAAATTGTCACCAAGGCTTCAAATCTTCTACGTCATTTTCCGTTGAACACTCTGCTCTGTAGGACAATTCCATGGCCATAATCCAGGACTGGAGACAGAAGCTGGAGGCTGCAGGGATATTGATGAATGTAGGAGGACATGACTCGGACACACCCAAGGGAGGTACATATTTAGACTTAACTAATAATGTATGCCTTCTTATGTAGTCAAACTGGCTGTCCAGTCACGCAGTTGCAGTTACTTAGTACAGCATTACACTACCTTTTTGTTATGATCATTTATGCTATTTATTTGCTTTCATCTGGTCCACATCCATTTTCTAACATTTTGTTGTTATTTAATGATGTGTACATATTTCTCCATGTTTTACTAAAATTAGCACTATAGGCAATATAAAAGCTCCTTGCTTTAGGTAGTCAGTTGTAATTATGTATATGTAATAGCCTCTCGATGGTATTCAGTCATGATCATATAGTTTTTGTTATGCAAACCTTTACTACACAAACTGCTAAGTGATTTTTGATGTTGGGGAACTAAACTTGAATCTTTCTCCATCTACATGTAGTTGGCTATGCCAAAAACCAGGCCATCCTCCAGAGTAGTGGAGCATACCTGTGTTTCCTGGATGCAGTGAGTACATCTTGTGTCTCCTGATTATCACGTTTGTGTAAAAGAAATTATCTAGCCTATAGTTTCATCCAGGAACCACATCACATTCATAGAATCATAGCAAAAGTATAACTTCAGAATCTTGTAAAGTGGGCCCATCTTTAACTCATTTTTGCTGTCTGATCAGGCAGAGTTGGAGTTGGCTGATAATTGGACCTCCTGTTTTGCAATTGCTAATCTTACATGATTTTACTCTATTTGGTTACAAATGAATCTTTGGTACAATTTCAAGAACTTTCCCCGATGCTTGTGATACGAATTTTGATTAATAGTGTTACTTAATCTATTACTACATGTCCTTCATAACAACCAAGCTTTGGTGTGAAAGTAACCCCAACGTCTACAATGAACAAAGATAGTGACACCAATTGTAATTTACATGTATGGTCAGGCTGTACCTCAGGCGATACGGAATACCCCATGTTGTATTCTATATCTGTAACACATTTTTCTCCCATGTCAATAACAGGATGACATAATGCACCCCAGGAGAGTGGAACTCCAGTATGAGACAGCAGTGCAGCAGCAGTGTGCAGTAAGATAAATATGTCTTTCCAGCTCATATTCTGGTGCTTAAACCTATACATTTGGAGAGGGCACTGGATATGGCAAAAATAAGTAATTATTGTATTTATTAAGTAAATATGTATTTTTTACACAAACTTTTGTTTAATTAGAATCACTGCATGATAATCATAGATTATTTAGATCCTTGTCTAGTAGAATTCTACATGTGTACAACTTACTTTGATGAAGTTTAGACATCCAGTTACTAATAAGATACACATGTACAATGCAAAAGTTCATACAATGCAAAAGTGGATGCTCTCTAAAAAGTGTAAATGTTTACAAAACTTTTCCAGTTTCTTTGATATTCTTAATGCTATAACTTGTTTCATAGAGCATTCTGATGTTACAGTACTGTTAACCCTTGTCCTGCTGGGACCTCCCTGAGCTGCTTGCATCATAAGATAAGTAAAAATTCAGTTCTGCTGCTGCAGATTTACTTCCCCATTCAATGCAGCTTTGCTATGGTATGCCACATTTTGGTGAGAAATACCCGAAAACTTTAAAAATACAGGACATTCATGTACAGGCATTATGTATGTGTGAACCATATATGGTCCTAGCAGGTTCTTCTTCTTTCGTGTCATCACTACACTTTCCTGCTCCAGTACTCCACACACTCCCTTCCACAAGGGGGCAGAGCTTCCAGATATTCCCTGGTGCATGGTTCAAGCAGGATGGGGCAGACAAGAAGGTGTCATAGTCTGCTCCTGTCCGCACTCACAAGCAGTCTGTCCATCTCGGCTGAGACCCCACTTTGCCATAAGGGTCTTGCATCTTCCTGGGTTTTAAGACATACTTTTCCCCCTGACCATGTGCAGATAGTCGGCTGCCGTGTCCACCGAGAGCCCGACGGGTCCACAGACAGGTACACCAGGTGGATCAACAACCTCTCACCTGAGCAGCTCACAACACAGGTGGGCATATGCACCTGGGTCTTAAACTTGCAGTTGCTTACTGCTTACCGCTTACCGGTCCCTTGACCGGGGGTGGTCGTGGGGGCACTTTGCTGCTGAGCACACTGCCTCCCTCCATCTCTCTGCAGTTGCTAGTAATACATTAACCAGTATGGTATTTACCAATGAATGTAGAACTGAACAGCTCACAACACATCCGAAAATAATTTAATCGGGTTGGTAGAGGACATAAGATCTTTCTTTTACACATTTTTCTCACCTGCTGACGTTTGGGATAGTGTTCTCACCACAAAAGTGCCACCTACGTATACATCAGCTAGCGGCAAAAAGCAGTCCAACTCCAGTTAGAAACTCTGAGGAAGATGTCTGACAGACATTGAAACATCAACAGGTGAGAAAAACTGGTTGTTTAAAAGCTCACAACCCGGGTCGGCTCATGCACCTGGGTCTTATTCTTAATTTTTAAACATGCAACTATTATACATTAACCAATATGGCACCCAACAATGCAGTCACTTGCTTTCTTATTGGCCTCTGCTTGCTGAAAGCCAGCATGTGATGGGGATATGTTCAGCAGTCAAACATGTCTTCTTACTTTAGCATGAAAGCTCATCTGTGTTGATAGAATACATATTGAAGTTTTTCAACTGTAGTACAACACAAATTATTCTCACCTCGAATTTTCAGTCGCTCTTCCGTCGACCGTCTTCTTACTTGCCTGCTGTAACTTTATACCACGCAGATTCTTGTCGTCCTTAATTCAGAAGACTTAGGAGGAGACATTTGCAAATGAAAGCTGCCTTGAGATATCAACATTCTGAAAATGTATTAAGGATTCATCATACAAAAAGTCAATGCTTTTATCACATTAATCCTCACCTTTCTCCTCCATGTGCAGATCTACACCGCCAATGGTCCAACCGTGATCATGCCCACCTGGTTCTGTGCCTGTTCGGTGTGGGACAAGGTTGGAGGTTTCAATGAAGGAGGAAAGGTACGTATACAAGAATGTGCAAAAAGTTCTATATCTAATAGCGTGGTAGGGTGTACAGATCTTAGCAAAGACATAATCTTGGCAAATGGCCAAACATGATGAAGATCCATGCTAAACAAACTGTACAATGTGCATACCATCTTTTGAGTTGTTTCATGGGTATACCTTCATTGACATATTGCTCAAAGTAGGAATGTGTCGGAAATTGAAGGCTTGCATATGCATGCTGATCAACGCATATCATGAACTGGGCATCATTTTCGGCGCAGCTTAGGTCAGATGTGTGGTCAGACAGGCTTTTAGAAGAACTTGGGATGTATGGAAGATAAAGACTCACCTGCCAAGCACTCAGGTATGTTGTTCTAACTGTGTGTGCAGGGTGTACCTGAGGACCTGATATTCTTCCTGGAGCACCTGAGACTGGGAGGGCAGGTGAGACGTGTGGATGAACACCTGCTCACCTACAGGTATCACCCGCAGGCAGCGACAGCTTCTGTACACAGGTGAGCTCCTATCTGTTCATATTGTTGTAGGAAAAGGGAAACTGTAGATTGCAGTCTTTCAATTTAGTAATGGCTAGTAGCGTTGTGACACTAGGATTGGTCCATTAAGTTAACTTTGTTTCCGCATTTGAATACATGGCTTTAAGTTTAAATGACAGTAAAAATTGATAGAATATTGACAATGTAGTGTACAATATCTGAGCATTTTTGTGATATTTATGCATTTCTTTCACACGCCCAATGGAGAATTAGCGCCTCCTTCACACCGCTAAAATTAAGTGCAGTGAGCTACTCCAAATTCCCAAAATTATCATATGATGTTACATGTAATGTCTAATGGTGCACCAAGTGGTGTTGTAACTTATAAATTAGACTTTTGAGAAACATATCTTATAAGTTAGATTCAAATCTATTTTCAACATCATCAGGACATTTGGACGATCAGCTTTCTGCAGTTCCACACTGACATGCAAGTTGTCTCATTCTCAGAGAAACGATATGGAACATACAGCTAGCAGCACTGCAGGAGAGGGTTTTAGTCAACTGGAGCAACTTTACAATATGGAATGCTGGGAAACAGGGGAGAAGATTTTATAGGGACCTGTCTCTAGAAAATAAAGCTAAGGTGAGACTTGTATGTAATTATATTACTTGATAGATCTATACAAAGTTAATAAAAGCTTGTGAGTCTATGTGTTATAAGTCTGTCTTGCAGCATCACCTATCGTTTTTATTTTGTACTGCAGCTTTGAATTGCTCTTTTTACATTCTAATGCCAGCTTGGGGCTATCATATTTGTTATCCCATCATACCTATCCAAGGGAGAAGGAAGGGTTGGATTTGGTAGTAAAAGTGGCTGCAACATTTAGATTATCTTAGACATCTAGTTCAAGATTATGTGAAATTACTGCAATTACTTTTTGTGATATTCATCAACCCTGCAAAGTTGAAGTATTATAGACCAAGAAAGCATTTGTGAGAGATTGATATGAACACTGAAGAGTTGCATAATGACACTTGTTTCACAGTAGACAACAAGAAGACGACAGAACTGTGCACATACAGTATAGTAGTGGTGGGCTGATTACAATGTACCGGTAAATTTTCTGTACAGCTGGTACCAACCCCTAGTGCACAGGGTTTAACCATGTTAATGTGCACTTGTTGTGTAAACTGAGATTTAGGATACTCATTAGTACCCTTCTCCTAGACTCAGATGAGTTAACACCAAAAAATAGTTACTCAAGCAACTGGATATGGTTTTGAAACATCATATCTTCTTGCTTGAGTAACTATTTTTTTGTGTATTTTTTGTTATTACCTGGACGTCTAACCTACATCGACGTATCAAATGAGTTAAACTTGACTCCAAGCAGACTCCCTGTGAATTAAGCAATGCTGTTTTTTTAAGTCACTTTGCAGCCCTGTATACAGACAGATCTTTCTTGAGTCAGATTCTGGTAGAGTGTACTCCGAGTCGACTCAAAAACATGTGTGTAGACCCGTACTCTGTCTCCTTGGTATTTGACAATTACAACAGATGGACAACATGAAATCAAGAAATTCCCATGAAATCGTTGGAATACTTATGCCGTATGAAATTCAGCAGCAATTGCAGTGCAATGGAAAATGTTTAAATCTGCTATTGTCATGTAATTTCCCCCCACAGTCTTATTTTCTAGTCCTGTTTTGCAGTAAACCAAGAGGTTCCTCTAATATTTTTAGACGTCGTAGGTGTTCCTCTTGAAGCAGATTTTTCCTGCACCACTCATTCTAGCTCTAGCATCAAAGATACCGTGCATGAGTAGCCGAGATCTTCAACGGATACATCACTCACAAGTGTGCGAAATCTGCAAATGGCTTGTTAAGTACCAATTTGGACGTTTGCACATTCATCATGAGATGCGTAAAAAACAGCTTTTTTTTGCACTTGAAAATATAATTGCTGTTTTTACCTCCCCTTAACGAGAGCCCGAAGCTCCAATTAATCACAAGATTGGCATGTAAGTAGCAACCCTCCAACCTGCAGCTGTCTTTCAGCTGAGAAGCTGGTTTCTTGTAATCTCCAACCAGATCCACGGTGCATAATGTATAGTATCAAACTTCCCGCTCCAGTGCCCGTTTGACTCCAATAGCCGGCTATACTCCCTGGCCAGCTTTGATAGTTTTAAATTGATACTATCTTATGGCGCCGTAGGATCTGCTTGGAGATTAGTTTCTTGTACAATTTAACAATGACAATGACAACGACAATGACAATGACAATGACAATGAAGTTTATTGCATATTCATGCCCCATTGGGGCTAAATGCAGTCAGTTTGGTACATAGTAAGTAATCGGAAAGCTATACATATATATTACAGTTTACATGTTTCTTCTCTCTTCTTAAAACATGCGTGGACGAGCTTACAGAGTTTTTCCAGTATATCGTAGTTAGATGATGACATAAGGTATTTGAACAGATTTTCCTTCGTCAGGTGCGCATATTTTTTATCTATATGTGTAGCATTAGCGAATGCATTTCGCAGATCTTTGTACAGCGAACACTCTAGGACAAAGTGTACTTCGTTTTCTACATACATGAAACTCTTATCGCAATATATACACATTTAACAAGTTTACTGACAGAGAGGATAGAAATGAGACCTGAACTGCATCTTTAACATGCATGAACAAGAAAAGATTTCAAAGCAGGGCTTGTTTATGCATTTGTTAGACTAAAACAAATGTCATCCTAACATGCGTTTAAAGTGACTGTCTTGATTTAAAGAAATGTGCAGATGAGGAATTTGGTTAGTACATGACTGATTGTACAGTACTGTAGGTCACTGTATCAAATGTATGATAAGTCTTACGAAGGAGCTTTCATCTGAATGAAAGCTCCTTGGTCTTACAAATGTACAACAATAGGTGAATTGCCAGAGATGGCCTAATTTCCTGAAGCGGAGGTCTTTCCAAGGAACTTTATCTGCCAGGTGCAACCGTCCTTGGTCTTACAACAATAGGTGAATATACCAGAGATGGTTCCCTAATCACCTTAAGTGGAGGTCAGGAGCTTTTATCTGATGCACCATCCTTGGTCTTACAAATGTACAACAATAGGTGAATGCACCAGGGATGGTTTCCCAATCTCCTGAAGCAGAGCCTTAATTGCTCAGTAGATGGAAGTCAAGATTCTCCCCATATAGTCCTTGTAGTGAGGACTGTGCCATAATTTGTTGCCAATTCACATGCTTGGCCATTGAGGTTTCTCTGACCTCAGTGGGCCAGTTCTATCTTTTGGCAAAGATAGTAGAAAGCTTGGCATTTCGGACCTTGACTTCTTTCACTTGAAGTACTTTCACGCAGCTCCAACCCTGAAAGACTGCACCGGTGAACTATGTCTCTGAGAGCTTGGAAATGATTCTACAGCACGGAATTGAATTTAATTGCATACACTGTGGGATCAAATTCTACATGGATTGGAGAGCATTAACTGGCCTCCCAACTATTATCCAGTCTATTGAGGGTCACGCTGGCTTTCTGTGGGTGGAATGGAGTGTTCCCCACCGCCCGGGTCGACCAACACGCCCTGTTACTGTAGTGTTTAAGCTCTACGCAATGCACAAGTAGATATGTGGGTTAGGCTTGGGTGATTTGGACCTCCTTCGGGGAGATGATTAATAGGTGATTATTACCGCTAAGTTATGCACCAGTCATTCACACAAGAAAGCTCATGTCGTTGAGAGTTCCCACACGTATGCACGCGTGTACTAAGGTTTGCACAGCTTACGCACATGGGTTTTCACAAAAAAGGCATGTTATGCACGTGCAAGTAGTCTGTTTTCTTCGTGTTTGCACGTGCACCCCATCTAAGGGCACATCACGTTTGCACAATGGGCACCCGGTGAAACATGTGACAATTTACTTGCATGTGTAGACAGGTTTGCAAGGCAGAAATCTGCCTTTTCTGGCTGTGGTCATTAAATGATCATAATCTATTCATGTTTAATTGTGAAAGATATTCTGGATGACATAAGGGTTTTTTTTTTTTTGTTATAAAATAGCAGTAATCTAGCAAATAAATGAAAAGTACATTGTTAGAACCAAAATTAGCAATTTTTGTCAAAAAATGCCTGTCATGAAATGGCAACACATAAAAAACTAGAGTTCCACGAACACATACCTTTGCCAAATAAACCAGGCTTGTTATGTAGAATGATGTCTGTAGACATAAATGTGTTACTCATTACATTTTATTTTATATGCCCGGAGTTGGTTCATAACATTTCGCCATTGCTTATACAAATTAGATCCCTATTTACATAATGATATTAAATTGTATCAAGCATCACTTAAGCTATCAGCATACCAAAAATCATGATGATCCTTTCATCCCTTCTTGACTTATTCTCTTTCAAAGTAGGAAACTAAACCGGCTCCTGCAGTTCAAGAAAAGACCTTACCGGACCCAAACATACACCTCTTACTCTCTGCCATCTTTCTCAGTTCCATATGTGTCAAGTTTGAAAGTCCTATCACGGAATGCAGTGGATTTATCAACTTTCCGCATTAATTATGCAAATTAGCTGTTAATTTATATAATTAATATCTCATTATGTAAGTTTTTACTTAGGATATCTACATACCAAAAATCATGACGATCCGTCAACAAGTTCATATTTTGCCATTAATTATGCAAATGAGATCATCATCTGCATAATTAATATGTATAGATATTTCTTTTTCTCAGCTACAAGTGTGACAAGTTTGAAAGTCCTATAAAGGAATGCAGTGGATTTACAAACTTTCCTCATTAATTATGCAAATTAGCTGTCAATTTGCATAATTAGACTTCCATCATGTAAGTCTTCCCTTTGGCTATCTACATACCAAAAATCATGACGATCCGTCAACACGTTTATATTTTCTCATTAATTATGCAAATGAGGTCATCATTTGTATAATTAATATGCATTGATATTTCTCACTTTCTCATCTATATATGTGACAAGTTTGAAAGTCCTATCATGAAATGCAGTGGATTTATAAACTTTCCTCATTAATTATGCAAATAAGTTACTGATTTGCATAATTAGTATTCCATAATGTACATTGTTACTTGGGCTATCTACAAACCAAAAATCGTGACGATCCATCAACACGTTCTCGAGTTATTCTCGTCCAAAGTTTGGAAGGAAATCGGCGACTGCAGTTCCAAACAAGCCGCTAGGGGGTCCAAACCTAAAGTACCTACTCTCTGCCCCAAGGGCTACCTACCACTCAAAAATCATAACCACAGCATGTCCAGAACACGAGATATCAAAAATTGAGGTTCTGCTGCAGTACCTTAGCAAGCCGCTAGGGAGCCCATTATCGAACTTGACCTTCGTTTTCCCGACCCCTATCCACCTACCAAATATCATCGGGATCCATCCAAGGCTTCTCGAGTCATGCTGTTAACACACACACACACACACACACAGACAGATACACAGACCCACAAGCCTAAAACATAACCTTAGCCATTCTGGCAAAGGTAACTATGGAAAATATGTCAAACTTTGTGAAATTGTTGCCAACTAAATTTTAGGAAAAGTCACCAAATTTGGTGGCTGTTGCTTAAGTCGTGAAAGTTGGCGGGCCTCAAAAGCACATACTCACCATATCTCCACATGGTCCACGCCCTGCCCCCCCCCCTTTACATTTACATTACTGGCTACTTTGGTCTTTTATTATGGTGTTTGAGAAGGTCTCATGTTCTTGTATTCCACATTTTCTCTTTTCAGGTAGCTGCATTCTGCGATGTTGATGTTAAAAAGATTGAGAAAGGCTTTTATACATATGAGGAATCAAAGGTAAGTTTAACTTAATGGCTCTTGAAAAAACTGCCTTATACAGTCACATATTCAAGTAGTACTTTCTATTCACTGATTGATATAGAAATTTGTATCTTCGTTAGTGCTGAATGAAAAGCTATTGAGAAAGGAATGATTGCTTTTTAGATTAGCAATATCCTTGTGAGCAGTCCCAATTGTTATCATTTTCTTAAATATACATGTAATGGCATGCCAGAAATTAGCTGTTTTAGAAGTCATGGGAGTTGGAAGTGCATGTCATTGTAATATTTTCAGGTGCAAATTTTTTGTAAAAGGGCAAGGTTACAAAGTAGTATTTCAAGATGAAAGTTGGTAATGTTATGTAATTGCCGTGTTGACTTAATTACTAGTAAATAAATAACATCCTCTGGGAACCCCCAAACTAGTGTGAGCATGCAAAGAAAAGAAAGTGTTACCAGGTCACACAAAAAACCAGCATGTTGCCTTCATTATGAAATCTAAGTGGTCAGGAAGGTTGAACAAATGATTGAACATGCAGTGTATGATATACTGAATACTTCATTCTTTATTTTCTTTCACATTTCCTCTTGGAATGGACTTTGTTGACATTCTTTGACTTTTGTATATTCTGTTTCCCAATATTTTTTGTACTTTCCCCATTTTACACAAATTGGACAGAGTATCTGCATCATGATGAAATTATACACTTAGAACTGCAAAGAAAATTTCGGGGAATGGATGCAAATGTCGTAAAATGCAACTCAAGTCCATTCAGTTTTACAGTATGGTCGAAAATGTTTGTTTTGGAAGCAGACAAAAATTGATGCACACGGATGTCATCCACAATCAAAATGGAATCAACATGACCCTAATGAGACATGCCAACATGTATCTTCTGCATGTTCCTACTTCGACCATTGTGCTCTGTTTGTGATATCAGATTCAAAGCTACCAATCCCCAGCTTACCGTCTTTCATGTTGTTTAAACCCTACTAGACCAGATCCTGTGATGTGCTTTTAGGGCCAGATTAGCCAGAGTGCGCCCTGGCATAAAGATATTATCAACGCTATATATATTCTTGCTGCATGAAAGTTATACACCATTTTCTTTTGGTATCCTGCCAACTTGTAAAGTGCAGGAGCACAGTCATGCAGTACAGGCCATCCGCCTGTCTGCCTCTCAAAGGCACAGCGCTATCTCCAGTTCTATAGGTTAACTCACTCACTCCGGTACAATGGGGCCACCCAGGGGAACGGCTGTGTGGGATGGGCAGAGATAGCCTCTGCTGACCCACAGGCAGTTAAAAGGCCAGGGTCAGCACTCAGGTGTACTGGCCATGCCTGGGGGGAAGCTAGACCGTTCGTGCAAACAACGGGAGACTTGTAAAGGCAGATGTGTTGTGATAAGGTTTAAGTGTTCCTGGTTCCCTTTTGACCTGTGTGCGCTTTCCGGCATTCTCACCCGGCAAGAACGTAACAAAATAACTCTCAGTGAATATGTTTTCAACTGTGGAAGTGCGTACTCAGACATATGTAAGTGGAAATATTCTACTTTGCTGTACATAACCAAAAGAAAAACTCAGAACATATACACATGTACCATCATCATCTTCATCATTAGAACAAACATGGCTTACTATAAAAAAAGAGACATTTCAAAAACCTTAAACAAAACTTTGTACCATTCCAGAACTACATGTAGACCTACATCTAACAATGACAACTTTCTCCACAGGATGTGCCAAAACCAAGAGTTCCCATCATACATTTCAGAGAAGCCTCCCCACCTTTTATAATATGTGTCAAACTGGTGAGTCCCTGTACAATTCCTGCCTTATGTATATAACAGGACTGTTGTTTTAACCATTTGATACCAGGGTTCTGTTTGGGCTGTTTGCCTAACAAGAAATGAAAATGCATGTTAGATATACACAAAGTATGCTCATTTTTTCTCTGTTTCTTGTGTTGGTATTTTTATCATATTTTTGGGTCCCGCAAACTGCCCGAATGCATGTCAGTTTGGAAAGGTTACTGTAAATGCACAAACTTTTGCGGTGGTTTAATGTTTGCGGTTTTCGCGGCGGCCGCTTCACCGCAAATTTAAAACCACCGCAAACATTTTTCTATGGCAGTAACAGACTACAGTGCATGGTGCTACCGCGAAATTAAAGCCACTACAAAAAGTCCATTTTCCAGCTACCGCGAAATTAAATCCCAACAAACTTAAATGCATTTACAGTACCCTAGTATGACATTACATAACCAAGGACATGTGATGGAGGTGTAACAGTTCGAGATCTTTAGATAAATCCCAGGGCATTTGGGGACATTTTGCTCCCTTTTATGCAAGGTCTCTCATAGATCTGATGATTGATACTGTATGAATGTGATGAAGTTGGAGTCAGTGTTGTAGAATTGCTGTCCCCAAATGAAAACAACATACTGTAAATGCATTTAAGTTCGCGGGGTTTAATTTCGCTGTAGTGGAAAATAGGACTTTTTGCGGTGGTTTGCGGTAGTACCATGCGCTGTAGTCTCCTAATGCCATGGAAAAATGCTTTCGGTGGTTTTAAGTTTGCGGTAAAGCAGCCACCGCGAAAACCACGAACATTAAACCACCGCGAAAGTTTCTGCATTTACAGTAACTGTTATGTGTTGTCATTATCCACTGTTGAAGATTCCTGCAGGCTGTTTTCTTCTTACACAAAAGTTACCATTTTCTTATTACATTTTTCTTATGGGCCATAACGAAAAAATTTTAACTTAAAAAGATGCAGCAGATTTTTCAGCACCAAGGACATGGTCGTCATTTGCTTGATTTACATTGTTATTAAATATAGCTTATTTCTAATGGAAAAAACGGATTCAGGTTGTTGAAGAAAAAATCTGCCTCACAGCATGTATGGAATATGACATATGATTATTGTGTGCAAGTATTATACTGCCTTGGGAATACATTTGTATCTCTCTATCTCTATCTATCTATCTATCTATATGTCTCTCATATATATATATATATATATATACTCCAATGCAGACCATTATCAGCTGTAACTAGCTACAAAATAGCAACTCATTATTCCACTCATTAGTCCCAAAAGTTGCCATTAACTACAGTGTAGCAAGAAAAAACGAGCACCTGCAGTTATTTTTGCAGTTGCCTCACTTCCAAGGTCACCAGAGAATGTCGGTTTGTTAATTGCATTTACATGTAAATGGCTCAGAAAATGCCAGCAATTTTTACCTCTTGAAGATATCAGGGAAAGCAAAGAAATGCTTACCTTAGTCTTTTCGGCTTTTTTGTAGCATAGGTTAGACATAGCCTGTGTTTCTTACTGGCTGGGGTTAATGGCCCCCTCCCCTAGCGCGATTTTAGTCAGGCTAAGGGTAGACATTGTAGTGATAATCTTTAACAAAGAATCAATTTAAAGTATCAGCTTCAAAATATTTGTTTGAAAACATGCATGGGTGGACATTGAAATTAATGAGCTGGAATAACTCAAACTTTGTTTATACCTGTTGCTTATTGCATAGTCAGTGAAGCATAAATCAAACCCCCTACCTCACTTTTAATCTACAACTTAGTACAAGCAGATCTTCTGTTGGCAAGACATTATACATGGGTAGAAACAGGATTCATCTCTGCTTGGCTAATAGATATTGTCTCCCATCTCCCTCCCTTTCAACAAAGAACTGCTGATCAATGATATATCACAGATGATACATGTTGTTTGGAGCATGTCCAAGCTGACATGGCTGCCTAATCTACCTGTTGCTAGTAAAGCACTGCTCTAACTCCAACATTTTTCTTGCAGTTAACATAGCTGTGTTCCCTGTACATATACAATAGCAATAGGGTATTAATTTGCATTAGTGAGGAAGTTGCGTATTCAACCCCCCCAGCAGGGGAATGAAAAAGCAGTTGCTTTCTCTTGTCAGCTTTTATGAGAATGTATGATCATTGAACACACATCACTACTACTGTGGACCAGCCCCCTGCTGAAGGTCTTGCATAAGGCTTACAATGTACGTCACACTTCCAAACTGGGGCCCAGCCAAGCAGCTTTTTGGAACAAAAGGAATGACATAAAAGACACCAAACTACACAAGAAATAAAAAGAATAGTTGTGGGCATTATCTGTGTATATTTTTACGTATACATGTACATTTATATTTTTCGGTTCCACAAACAGCCCAGGCGGGCCCCTGTTTGGAAATGTATAACCCAAGGGCCATAGAAATTCAGATACACCAAAAGGTGTGGCAGGTTATTCCAAGTCAACTGTACCTAGTAACCTGTAGTAACCTTCTGCATTAGTGATGCTGAGTTGACTGATTACATGATCACTTTTCCACTGATTAACCCAGGACAAGGTTATAACAGGCTACCTGAAGCACATGTATTGTTCCTGTGGGTTTAACTCCGAACACACCACGTAGTGGCAGGATGTACCACCCACCCACACCTGCTGGCTTCATCAGTACTAATTGCACAGTGGTGCTCTTAGCTCTAGTCTTGATGCCCAACTCATTTCCTGCGAAGAGCAAAGTACTTAAAGCAACACAAAATTGGTTTAATGGGCAACAGATGTCCTGAAGGCAAAAAATTTGAGGCAAGGAGAGGAAAATCCTAATTCTTCGTACTTTGCTTGGTTTTCTTTTTTACTGTCTGTGTGCTGATGTCTGAAGACATTGAATGCAGATTTGATTAAGTCTCTCATTTTCCACTTCACTAAATGCCTCAGACATGCTGAGAAATACAGCTCAAAATATAACTTCACAGCTCGCAGTCTTGATCATGATTTCCCCAAGAACTTGTTGAAATTTTGTTATTCTTCCTGACCCCCGCTATGTACAATCTGGTAATTGGAAGAACATATTTACGATAACCAAACAAGTGAAAGCTACATGTACATCTATTATTTTCACTTAGGCAGCACAGGCTTGGTTTCTTGGATGACATCCTGTTTTTGTTACGCCAGAACTGATGGGAGTGTCTGAAATAAAAATTCACATGCTGTAAATCTAAGTGTATGTGGTACAATGTATAAGCAAAAATACTTTGTCTTGTTCTCTCGTTTTCTGGCCTTGTTCCAGAATCTAATTTGTGTCATACTCTTGCAATTATTTTCTAACAATTTCACATTGCGTGTGGCTTTGTTGCAAATCTTTGCTTGTAGTTCCTTGAGGGAATAACTTGTTTTCAGATTTCAAAATGTCAAAATCGATGTGTGTCCTGAAAACCAAGCCAGTGTGGCCTTAAATGACTTGTGTAGATGAATATTAATCCCTTCTGACATACACTTTCTTCACTTTACATCCACAACAGGCAATGTAAATTTTTCTGTCAACGTCTTAATTCTCATGCCTGCCAACGCAGGCTTCTACATTATGATGTGCTGTTGTCTGCTTTGCTGCAATCATTTATGCAGCTAAATGTTGGGGTGAAGTATAATGGGCCCTAATGGACTTTTAGTAGCTGTATCTATTATCTCTGTGTTTGTCTGATAAATAAGATTAGGCTGCTTCCTGCAATGCTGGTAATGTGCATCGAGAAATTTGACTCGAATTGATCGTTTGAGCAATGAGAGTTTGAACTGGCCTGGTATTTTTCTTTCATTTTAGACAACTTAGCCAATCTTGTAAGTATTCATTGTGTCATAAAATTGTTGGATGGTGATACACATGACTCTGCATGATTTGATGACAAACATACCGTATTATTTTATTTTGCAGTATATTGAACTTAGTGGCTTTGGGGGTTTTGTCAGCCCAAGAAATCTTAAAAGTTTCATTTTCAAGCGGTGCATCAAACCAATTTGATAAGCTAGCCTACTGCCTATCATCATCCCCAACTTAGAGGAGTAATTGCAACAAGCATTGCCACAAATTGTACTTTGTTACAGTCACGTTGATTTGATACTTTGTTGTGATGTTTTTTGTCATTTCTGTGTTGCTAACACACAGTGTGGATCTGTTTGTACTCAGGACCTGACAGGAGGTGAGTTTGAGAAGAATCTGGCCTCACTCAATCTTCAAGAAGGAGTCGACTACTTCCTCTTTAGCTGATTCTAGCTCACAGTGAACAACTTTTAGAAATTCCCTGCATGGACTGCACAGGAATTAGTTTTGGAACTAAACCTGGGATTGTTTTGGTACTAAAAATGGTCTTGTTTTAGAACTAAAAATGGACACATGCTTGTTCTCTTGTAAAAACATTTAATTTAATACATCTTTGTAGAATCATTGATGACTCACAGTATCGGCTTTATTTTTTATATTGTATACAATAATCTTTTGTAGTATAAATGCTTTACATGGATATCACAGGACCCATGAGGAAATGTTTGCCACTGTTCACTTTGTGGGAGAAGTGAGACAATTCAGTGACATGTCAGTGTAACCACGTAGTCGTAGTTAACACGCGAGTAAATGGCTTAGTAAGTAAGTAAGTAATGGCTTAGGCTTAGAGTTCCTATGTTGTTGTCGTGGTCATTAACTGTAACGTTGGCGCATTCACTCTAAATGGAAAGGTGACCTCGAGATGTCTGGAAGCAAACCACGATGTCCTTGACGAATCAACTGAGCTGAAGTCGTGAGCGACGGCACGTACACTGCCCATACCGTGCACTACATAACAACATCATGTTGTTACGACTTTTCTTCCAGCAGTTTGTGGCCATATCCAGTCTTGATATTGTCTAACTAGTAACATATACGTCGATGAAGGTTAGACATCTAGGTAATAAGATACGCTAAAATGCAGTTACTCAAGCAACTGGATATGATTTTGGAAACGGTCAGACGTTTCAAATAACATCCATTATTTTGCATTTAGTAACATATAGATTTAGTTAATGACACATGCCTAAAATGTATTCATACACTGCCAAACGTAAGTTGTTCCGAAGATTGCTAAGTCGTCCCGGAATGAACTCATTTTGATGAAAAGATGTTACAGCTTCAGGCAGCTGCGCTTTCAGTACCTTGGACAGTTGAACGTAGACGAACTTTATTGCACGACAATTGTACATGATACAATGTAAGGCAACAACTATTACACAAAGTACAAAATAAAGGTATAGGATAAAGCTTAACAACCTAGGTAGCATGACAATAAGGGCTAACATAATTCTTTGATATAATATTGCAATGGGGTAGGCTAATCATTAGTTTCGGTATTCTTTCTAATAGCAGAGCAGTCCTTGGTATATTTGCCTATTTTTGCATTTACTATGCTGTAGCATTGCTGTTGAAGTCTATTATAAAGCTGCGGCAATACTTAAAACCAGACGAAGCAACTTAACAGCGTGAGAAGCAGTAACTGTTGTTTAATTCAATAATTAGTGCATCTGTATATCCCATGTACATATCAGGCTCCTTTTGAATTTAGGTCTTCCCTATGGACCAAAGGAGAATATTTGATCTTTTACAATAAAAGAATCCCAGGCGTTGTATTTGGAGTAATTTGGAGAAATTGTCCATAGTTGAAGAAAACGCTGAAACGGAATTTTGAATACCACATGCGTTATCCGGGCAACGAAAAGTAACTGTGATGACGAACGTTTACTTAATGGAAGAAGGTTCAACATATAAGGACTGATGACTTGTGGACTTTATGTGTACGAAGGCAGAAAATGTCCACAACTTAAGCAAGTCAAAGTAAATCTCCGTGGTCTCGCAAGATTGAAGACTCCCACCGTCAGCCAAGATATCATAGTCTTTATTTGCAAACTGATACCCGAATGCATGGGTAGGGGTACGCACTGATACCATGACGTACACGGGAAATAAATGTATCGTCTTCAGATATTTCTACGCACATTACGGGGGTGACTTCCCCTTTGGAGGCAGTGGTTAACAAATAGCCCCATGTTTTTAATGACAAATGAGTTTTGTGATTACATCATGACCAAGGGCGAAATTCCTGTCGACCCGCACGATTGCCTATACCACAGACTAGTGTGCATTCAAGAAACCCTTTGACTACGTCGCGTGGGTTGCTGGGGGTGGTCATAAACCTTCCGTTCACGTTGGGAGTTGAACAAACCGGGACGGTGTACCGTAGCCGACGTGCCATTGTGCCTGCTGTGCCCCACGCAGTTTGGCATGGCGCCGGAACTAATTGGAACGACACACAGAAGACATGGTAGCAAAGAGCCTAATGATGGCAAATTTACCAAAACTTTACGCTTGAATCCAGAGTCTCTTCAGGGATTCGTCTTTCATTTCAGACCATTTGAATGTGGATTACAAGACAATTCTTACGACAAAACTTCGAGCGATGTTTTTTCGCTCAAGAAACGTCATATGGGAAATCAAAGGCTTATCACAGATAAACAGCGCCAGTACCAAACAATCGAGCTTGTCCACTCACTCAACAAACGATACCCCTTGGAGATTTTTCGTTTTCATCATTGACATCAATGTGCGCATTTCGGCACACGATGACATGCATCGATGGCACATGAAAGCGACGAGGAATGACGGTCTCGACTGTTCTGCTCTTCACGCTAGCACTTGATCTCCAGGCCCCCGGGAAATTATAAAGTACAAACTAGCCTATTAGAAAGTACCAAGGCCGCCGGCAATGTGATACAGAGTAACCAAGGGGAGCAAATTCTTTTCTGATCAGCAGGTATTTTGCTTTGTGTGATAAACCTTTTTTTGTACTCAAATGTTGCAAACGCCTGTCCTTCAATCTGCCAAGTCTCTTTACAGCATTAGTTTGACGTTTATTGGAAGAATGGTGCGATTCCTCGGTGTCCAGGAAACCCTGCGCGGGATATGGATTTCGGAGACATGGTGTAATTTGCAATTTACGTATCGTTTACTGGTTTTGAAAGCGCTGAGTTGTAAGGGATGGTTCATTCAACACAGTCATGACTAGACAAGTTAGCTACTTGAGTCATACACTATAGTTGATCATGGTAGTTCAGCTATCAGTTCGTGCCTGTATCGTAGGTCCGAGTGTCTTAAGCTTCTTGCTTTGTGCTGTTCCGTTGTCTTATAAACTTGCCGGTACTGGCGTTATACATGAAATCCGCTGTCTTGTCAGTAGAAATTAAGCAATAAGTGTTATGGGCGGTCTGATTTCTTAAATGAATCATTGCTTCTTGCAATACTTTTATGCAGGGGCAATATAATGCACGAAAGTTTCATAAAGGATTTTTTTTTTCAATTCTGTTCAGGAGAAATTGGACTAGATAATATCTACATGTAATCACGGCACAGAAGATGCCAATACTTAGGGGAACATTTTTTTAAAACTTAAAAGTTTTGTCCTGTCCGATGAATAGTAGTTTTAATCTTAAATGATACCCACGCGTAACGACATATCCTGAATTTGTAACAGAAGTACGTAGTGAACCGTCCCTAAAGAGAGAGACAGCTTCTCCACCCCAGTAACTACACGCAACATGTGGTTGGCCGTAGTCAGGAGCAACGTTCTTTTGTCTCCTTAGAAACAGGCCCGGGTATACCTGGAAGGATTTCCGCCATTTAAGACGCGAAGTGAAGAGTCCACGGAAGTAATTGCAGCGGCGGAGACAACCGAGATTCGGCAAACGTACGGAACGAGAAGAGCCTGTGCCATAAAAAGGCGCGCGTTTCTGCCCTTCTGCCTCACAAGCTTGCAGCGTGTTGCCTCTTCAGGGTGTGAGAAACCAGCAGGTGAGTTTTCATCTTTTCTTCTACTGATCTTTGAAAAAATATTTGTAGTCCGTCAGTGTTTTAGGAGAAAATCAGCAATTTCTTGGGCTGACAGTATACTGATATTTATCGGGAAGAGTGTCCGTAACTCATTTTTAGGACATTATCGGTACGTGTAAATCGGATTCCGCATCATTTTACCAGCTTTTCTCTAACGCTCTAGTCACCGAAAATTGTCCATTAGTGTCATTGGCTGCTGAACATTGCTTCTACTTTCAGCGAGGCCCATTTCTTGTCTGTTTCTAGTCACCTCAACAGGTAGTAGGAAGGCCGTACCCTGCTGCAGAATCTATTTTCTCACTTGCAAATTTTGAGCGGACGGCTATTTCCTGATCGACTTCTCTACCCCGTTATGTAAAAAAAAAAACTGTTAAATGGACGGTTTACTTTTTCGATACTGATATATTTCACTTATGTATTTTCAACTCTAAGAGAAGTGTTGAATTATGAGTGATTTTTCTCTTCTATTGGATGGCGAGTCCAAACTATGGAAATCTCTCTATGACAACTGTTTCCCAATTTTAGCCGCTATTTCCAATAATAATTTCCATCTTCCATTAACTTAGTTCAATGCCTAGAAGTGGTCAACTATGGCCTTGCATTGAACATACTCGTTGAAAATTGTTTTACACATCTACTGTGATCATATACGCCTTAGCTAGACAGCTCATGGCGTGGCCAATCTTTAAGTTTGGGGCGGATGTTTTTTTGTTGTTGACAGGATTGTTCAGAACCAGGTTTTGGTATGATTTTATAACAGCAGTTTTATCCGACCACTTGTTCGAACAGTATGAGAGAAGTCATCATCAGCTAAAGGGGTTCGTCTAAGTCAATGCCAAAATATAACCACGATGCAGTTTATAAAACTACATTTAACAATATATTTTATCGTGTGTATGCTTGTTAGAAAGCTAGTCGGTGTTAACTGAAACATAACTTGTTCAGACATGTTGGAATAACAGCTGTGAGTATTTAGTCGGTAGACAAGCAGTGTACACAAGAACACTGAAAAAGTATGGAGGTACGAGTGTATACCTTTAAAAATTAGTCACTGCTAGAAGAAAAGTATATCAACTGTGCTCATATGTGACTAATAAATCTCTTCAACGATCTTCGCGCACAAAGAATATCTCGAGCTGTCCATTCAACCAGAAACAGTGGAATCTCCAGTTGTGTCATATTCATATTTCATGTAAAACATCCTTTCTATATGGCGTGGCATCCCTGAGTACTCAAAGGTTACCTTCACTTCACGTTCAATCGCTTTTTCTTTCACAGAACATTGAATGCAAGAAAAGCTCAGTAACGTAGTTGGAATGATTCCAACTATCTATAATCAACATACTGCATCCAAGTGTGAGGCAGGGTTTTAATCATTAATTGGGGGAAAACGTGGCAAATGTACGTGCACATGTGACATTGCCACTTAAAAGATCTCGGGGAAAGATTGCGCTGAATGGAAACGATCATTGCCCTTTTTCTTTAGAGTTAACATTATTGCATAACTATCACGATGCTACGGTTTCAGCATGAAAACATTTTAGTGTCTTTGTAGCAATCATACTGGTTCTATGATGCCTGCAGAGCGTGTCGTTTATGTACATGCATAGATAAACACAACGATGATGTACATAACATATGGCGATTCAAACACACAGAGAAAAACGTGGCATTTCTTAAACAGCTTCCTACATGGTACAACAGCATTTTGAAACTCTGATCTCTGTTTTCATTGTTCGCACATTTAACTAGTATGATGATGATGATATTGCCAATAGCGTGCGTAGCAATAATGCAGGAGATTTGGGTGCGTTTGAAAAAAACTAAACTTTGAATCATGATTTCCTGTCAACTGTAATTGCTACACTATATCATAATGGGTGAATCAATCTTCGGCCGAAGGAAAGGCCTGTAGCCTTGTGGCTTTGTGTCTTACAAAGTTTGCAGAACAGAACGGGGCAGTGCAAGACGCAGAGAGTGGATGAAACAGAAGATTCCTAATCGTTTGACTATTTTCCCATCATCAATTCTTTTGGATACATCATAATTAGAGAATCAATCTTCGACCATGCAGCATCAATAGGGGCGGAAATGGAATCCAAATTGTGTTACTAAAGTCGAAAACTCTACGGCTTAAAAGTTAAAAGTGTGAAAAGTTCAAGAACCTCTCCGATCGCC
This sequence comes from Branchiostoma floridae, assembly GCF_000003815.2. NCBI lineage: Eukaryota > Metazoa > Chordata > Leptocardii > Amphioxiformes > Branchiostomatidae > Branchiostoma > Branchiostoma floridae. The sequence goes on along the minus strand of NC_049991.1, from coordinate 16,295,520 downwards.
GAAGATTGATGTTCCAATTACTTTCAGCTAAAGGTGCATATACAGGGCCAGTGAGACCATCGCCATAACTTTTAATCATGGCACCCTATGTAGTCTAGACCTAGTGCCCGACAGCAACTTGGGGGAATGAAAACTTTGCTGACGGACCTGGAAAGTCCATAACTCCCTCGATCCTTACACTAGCTGTGTCCAAATGGCCAGTATAGTGACGGGTGGTTTATTGATTTCAGCACACAACCCTAAATCACCAGTGACAGAACAGCTTAAGTATGACTATAAGCGATTAAGTCGGTGTCTGAGTAAGCTAGGCGACGTAGAGAGGGCATTGAGAAGATTCCACCAGTAAAACGACAAAGAAGACATTTGGTGCACAGTTTTGGCAAGAACATATGACGATGCTGTTCAATATTTCTCCAGAAAGTCTGAGAAAACTGTTGCCATAGCTTTTGGTTTATCGACTAGTCCAGCCTATAGCAAGTTTCTCTGTTCACCGCCACTTTTCAAGTGCCTCATGTCGATATAGAAGAGAAGGATCGGGCTCATTAGTCAGTATCATTTACGTCATGGCGTTGTTGTGGTACTGGAAATGAAGCAAAACTGCCAATAGAACCATAATGTGATGATATTAAAGCAAAAATAGACTTACAGTCAACTTTTGAAAGCCGCAGATGGGAGCAGTTAGCCATTTGGTGGGGAGTTTGGTCATTCCACAACGGTAAGAGTTACATAACAAGCTCACAAAACCAACCTGTGTAGTTGTATTACCCTCGCTCCAAAATATCATCGAACGGGAAAACTCATAGGCTTTCTACTGAGTAATCGTCTTTTTTTCACACGAATGCGTCATAGCAAAAGTATTGTTGATGGTGCAAAGCTGTAGTGAGCTACAATCTATCAATGCTGGAAGTCGTAAGGATCAGACACTTTTCAAAATGTTTCTTGGATACTTTAGTTTCACCCTTCCTCTTGTTTCATTTGTTTTGTTTAATGTCGTCCAGAGAGCCTGTTTAAGTCCTAAGCAAGTCTTTTATGCTGTCAGCAAATGTTTCAAATTTTTGCTCCCAAGTCTCCACATTCCGCCATGATGGTACACGGTAGATTAGTTTTCTCTTAACCCTTGACTGTATTGCTTCACCCGGTCTTGACTCCTGATTTCGCCAGTTAGATGTGGAGACTGCACATTCCCTGCGGATAGCCTGACTGCTTGCCCCTGCTGCCTCCATCCATTTGCACATTATCTGTAGGTAGCCGAACTGGACATAACTGCACGGTGCACACGCGGGTGAGGTTAACACCAGTCTCAACCTCCCTTGTGGCCAGGTAGTGCTTTATGTGGGCACAGCACGGTCCCAGATCTAAGTTCCTAATCTAAGACGAAACACATTTTAGTGTTCATTTAGTCAAACTGAAAGAATCATTTTTGTTTACGAAGATATATCCCAATTTCCCACATTCACTGACGAACAGAAAGCCTCTTTTCTCTTAAAATCGCAGAACCCACATATTGTAGAAAATGTGTGACTTTTCGTCTTCTGTTGCTTCCAAAAAGAAAGAAGTCAAACTCATGTTGCAACCCGTTAGAAATAGTCAACAGTGGTATATGAGAAGCCTCTTTTTAATGCACATATAAACCACGCGGAAAGTTATCTGTAAAAGTCAGTTTTAGGTATTTCTTCGGCCTTGCCGTGAGAGTGATAAATGCAGAGCTAGATATTGCCAGCTGAAACAAAATCCAACAAACCAGTCTGTACCGCTCTGCGCGGAATTAAAGCTGTCTTGTGATCATCGGTGTGGTCGAACAGCCTCAAGCGTCGATACCAGCTTGAAATAGAAAGAGTAACTTCAAAAGTAATGACTCACGTGGTGAAGGCAGCAGTTTGATGTTCTAAAGGGAAAAAAGTTCCTTTAATTGATCTGACATTTCCAACCGTGGGACTGGTAGGGGTGCGTCATCGGATCCTCATGAGTGCAAATCATTATTTTTATGACGTTAGAATTAACCTTCCTGCAACAGGAAGAATACATGGTTCCACCGGGAGCAAAAACACCGGAGATACGTCAGTTGCAGCTATTCTTGTATGTCCCCAGATTGAGCAAACTGCGTCAGAAAGTGATTATAATAACACATACTTACCTCTGTATCCGTCCTTAACAGAACAGCCCGTCAAACCCAAGTGCGAGGACCGCCAAGGAGGAAACATGGAGGGCAAAGTTGTGCTTCTTTTCTTCACATTGGTGCTACTGACAAGCTGCGCCTGTCTGGAGGCGGCTCCGAACTACGAAAGCCCAAACACAAGGTACGAATCCTTCTAAGGAACCCAAGCTCAAATTTTATATCCATTCAAAACACTTTTCAGGACGTTTTAATATTGCTACTTTGCTGTAGTAGCTACTGCCTCTCTTTCATTGTCTTTAATCAATACTGAGTAAACCATTAATGTTGCGTCGAATGACCGATCTCTGGCATTTCTGGCCTTCCTTGCTAGACCTTGTGAAAGGCGCTTCAAGCTTTTTCCACTTCCAGGTGTAAAAATGGTTACCTAACTTTGATCAGGGCAGTATACGCATCGGCTTCCAAAGCGTATCCTGGACACAGCTGCCTTTAGGCCTCAAAATGGCCGGATCGGACTACCTTTACCTCTTAACCTTTACCTACCTTTTTTAAACCATTTATTCATTCATTCCATTAAAGCGTCAGTTTCAATTAACTCCCTTCACTACTTAATGCCCGAATCTGCCAACCCGTCCTGTAGGACCGAGAGAACCAGGCTGGCCGGCTTCGTGGACTATGGGTACCCTGGTCAGGAGAACGCCGTCACGGAGGAGATGATGCCGCTGTACCAGGACGAAGAGTAAGGGGCAATCCTTCCGGTCTAGAATGTCACAAATGATTTTCAAAGGATATGCGCGACTTGTATGTTTGCTCAACAGAAAGAAGTTTGAGTCAGTGGAAGGCAATTTTCCTCATGCAGGTGCAAAGACTACTACAGTCGTATCAATCTCTTTTTTTTATACTAATGAACCTTCCTTTCATTTCGTGTCTGTGTCCTGTGTTCAGTTCAGTAACTCCACAACTTCTTACACCCGATAACAGTCAGAGCATATCTCCACTCATGCAAACATTTCCGTTTCGCACACTTTTACTCCAGCCTTTAGTTGTGTTTTAAATTGATCTATCAACGCCTTTGTTCAGGGACAAGCGAATGGCAGAGGCTGTCATGTCGAACGCCAAGAGCAAGAACGTGTACAAACTGGGGAGGTTGCACGCGCTGAAGGCCATCCTGGACGACATCACAGGTCAGTTTATCTCCGGATGTTTCAGGCAATGTATATATTCATTACTAGCCATATCATACCAAGTTGCTAGAGCGTTTCGGATACAGACTTGCTTTCCTGTATAAGTCGTTCTTCCTATTTCATGCAGCATCCAAGGCTATATGTAGAGACGGTGATTCTACAGGTAGAATCTCTATCAAAGACTGTGAATTCAAATTTATTTCTTTAAAAAGCAGAACTTCGTAACATAAGGCTCGAAATTTAGGATTTGTAAAAAATGGGATCGGAGACCACCTTAGCACCATCCTGATCGTGGTCAGCAGAGACTCCAGTTGGGATCTCTATGATCTACCTGCAGAAGTGCAGATTCTACCAGATAGCAATATAATAAGTAGATAGTGTAGTACATCTACAGAAGCATTAGGCGTGCTGTCGTGGGTATGTAAAGCGATATAATTGCAACTGAACATTTCTTCGAAGACTACTTTTCTAACAATGCAATAGATACTTAACTAGATACTTGAAGAAGATAGCCCCATTCACCAGTGATCCCTTGGAGACTGCAAGACTTCCTGCCTGTTAGAAGTGCCGTTTTTATTCTGTTGGCCGTTGAAAGAACTGGCTGCATGGAATAAAACAAATGGATTTCTAGTATCTACTTCCCCACTATGGACGCAAATTGCAAGAGTCACTGGAGATAACTAATTAAGGAAGAATTTTGTGCCAACATCCCTTTGACAACTGGATATTGCGACTAAACGTGCAGCTATCTGAATGATGTCAATGCAAAATGTTAGGAGGCCATGTCGTCTGAATTGAATGGATGCATCACAATCCGGAGTCATATAATATCAAATTACTACTATTATCAGGTGGACTAGCAATGCTACTGCAATATGCATGTCGTATATTTTTCACTGGTAGCTTGTGAATGATCTCATCTATTTCATTCACCTAATCCGGCGTTTCTTTGTTTGTTTGTAACCAAGGCGGCAAGGCTGCAGGCAGGAAACGCGCGGCGGACCTGGATGTGGACAACCACGCCTACAAATTCTCCTGGACGTCAAACAAGAAGGACAGCAACTACCTGCAGGTCGGGGACCTGGTGGAGCTCATCCTCAACCAGAAAGTGCAGCTTCCATAAGGTCAGCACCAACCGCTCTCTAGCATTGTTTCATTAGTCTTTAACAGACCCCGCCTGGCCGCATAATAACAGGAGACTTTGGCCAGGTTAGGAATCAAAGACTAGTAGAATAGAAGTCTGACCGTAGCTGGATAGACTGCAAAAGACCGACTGAAATCCCATGAGGGTAACTTGTCCCTATTTTTTTCATCCATCTGACACGTCTGTTTGAAGACTGTTGTTTTATCATCTCCATGCAAATCCACCGCGGTAGCTAGTAGTATCAAAGCTGGTCAAAGAATTTAGCCACCCAAGGCTGGAGGACATTCCTTGGTAAGCTATATTCCTTGGCCAGCTTTGATACTATTTCATGCCACTTGTAAATCTGCCGGGAGATTAATTGTTTGACACTTAATCATATTTTGCAAATCGTGGTGCAAAGGCTGTTGTCTGTACCGTTATCCATTGTCATTATGTCTCCGGTCAACAATGGCCGGGCTATCCTACAAATTCTTCTTCTGTTTGAGAGTAAGAGTTTCGAATAAAAGAAAAGTTTATTGCAAATATATTCTCGTGAGTTTTCGCCCTGTTGATTGCACGAAATTGTAGCTGAAAATAGTCTATTTCTTCCCATTCGTGCTGACCTCGACATAGTTTCGAACAAGCACCCAGCATCTGTCATACTGAAGCATTACTTAAACGTTTATTCCAACCTCTTGATTTCTAAACGTTAAAAGCTCCCATAGAACGTAATACACATGCTTCCTATCCGCACAATCCTAATTACCCCCTTTACGACTGTTCTGTGTGTGTCCCTTATCCATCCTCCCAGCTGTTCAGACGTTATCACAGCTTTTATAGGACGAGGTTGGCTAATTTCGCCATTTCAACGCGCTTCATTCAAGTACGCGTCTGTTTCTAATCCATGTTGCGCAGCTTCCGAATTGCCCGCGGACTAGGCAGCATTTGTCCCTGCTATTACTGTACCAATTATGTGCCTTGGTAAATCCTTTAATCGTTGCCAATGGTAACTGCCGGAAGGCCTGAATGTGTGTTTGGAAGAACCACCTACTACGAATGTGGAACTACTTGTGATGCAAAATGTCTGAAGGTTTGAAGTCGAAAACGTGACGTTGCCAATGCAGTGTGGAATGTCAATGGGGCTCTTTACGTTTTCATCCGTTACAGAGTAAAAGCAGATTCTATGACGTATCTTTCCTTATGTAACACTTGTCGTCCAGGCATTTGAAGTGACATGAGATATGTCTTACAAGAAAAATACAGATAAAATGCGCTGCTCGAAGCTCGAAAATGAGTGATAAAATGGTGAGCTTAAGGTCGTGATTATTTTATGACCACGTACATGACATCTAGTCAGAATACACCCACACTACAGGGGAAGCCACAGGTTAACACTCTGTCCCTTCTCTCCGCAGCTCCATGACTTCGCAAGACCACGGGGCTTACGTTGTTTGTTGCAGTTTCATCCGAGAGCAACCCTACAGCGCCCTCTACCAGCCACTTATGAGCTGCAGGAGATGACAAGCAAAACCTGGCAATCCCGCAGATTCTCCCATCCGAGCTTTATCTCCAACCTCCAAGCGCTTGATGAGCAGCAGATATTATCGGTGTAGTAGCCGTAGAATCCAATCATGCCTTTTGGCTCATCGCTATTTCAACCCACATTTGTATCTATCTGTCTATAGAACTGCGTTCCTTTTTTATTTGTGTCGGTACTATGTTGTATTGCATATTCATATCTCTTTTATCTTGTTTCTTTCAAAAAATAAATCCTGAGCAGCAGAAGCCTGTGTCATTCCATTATCATTTTGACGTATTCTCAAGTGCTAAGGTTTTCTACCATAATATATATTTAGATCACAATGCTCACAGTCTCGACCAAGCCCATTAGGTAGTATGATATGTTAAATGACAGAAATGGAGTCGAAATACATCAGAAAACATATTGTATACGAGAATGACCTAATAGATTTCAATGGAATAAATTGAAGTTACAAAGGATAAGCTTTAAAATGCCCATATCATTGTCGTTTAGCTAGAGGACTCTACAGACAAGACAAAGACATACTGTCTGGTTCCTATTTTACATGTACAGCTCTTCAAAATCTCTTCATAACAGTTACAAGAACATGTATGGGCCATCCAAGATAATTATAATTGTCTGAACTCATTTCCCGCGGGTCGCTATCCATGGGAAGCATAATTTGAATCCAATAAGACAAAATAAAGATACAATAAGAAAGAAACAGAAATAGTTTATGAAGGTTAGCCATCCTGGTATAGCCATCCAGGTAAACGACATTTACAAACAATACATTCTCTTCACATGGATAAGCTTCAGAGATGACTCCCTGACGTTTCGAGTGTCGTCCACCACTCTCTCCACCGTAGAATAAACTTTCAGAACAATGCAGAAGCAGTTATGTACAGTTGTACTGAGACAGGCCCCTAAAGACTGCCACGCCCGTTCTCTCCACTTCATCTGGTGGTGTCACTGTCAGTGTTCTGAAGTACTGCCTTTCCGTGGCGATGGAGTGAAATGCATTATGATTCTTAGTGATGTTCCCGCTGTAGTAATAAGCTAGGCGCGTCTTGTCCACACTGGAGGGAACTATCTCGTAGGTGTAGACCCAGTCGCACAGATGCAGCATCATTATCACTCCTGTGGGGAGGGGGGAGGATGGAGGGGTAAAGGTATCGCCATCAGTTTGCATCTTATTTTGGATGTTTAACGTGGATTATGCTTCGGTCACAATTGGGAAAAGGGACCCCGTCGGATAGTTTACAGTTTGTTTTTCACTTTTGGGCGTGACCCCTACGTGGCCCCGTTGGACACCCAGCAGCTACCGGGTTAGTCGTGGGCACAGCCGGAGCCCGGGTTTATTCTAATTCGGAGTTAAAGTCAACCCGGGACCCGGTAACAAATAGCTTGACTCCGCACGATGATTGTGAGCACATATCTAGAGGTTTCCCCACTGTATTCGGTAGTCCACTGGGACAAATATGTGGCTTCAGAGCCCGGCCGGGGCTACATACCCTGCTGACAACGCTGCAATTGTGACCGTAGCATTACATGATATTGAAACAGACACATCAAATTTAACATCTCTTCGGAATATCAAATAGGAAATGAAGATATTTAGGAACGTTATACTCTTAAAAATGAAATGAAAAGTACATTTACACCACGGGACATAGCTAGAATTCCGGGAGAATTCTGAAATAGAACTTTCGAACTTTAAAGTAACAACGGAAAATATAAAACGAATCTCATCTTTTTAAAAGTCACATTTAAGTAACTTACCAAGTGATCCAGAGCTTGGACTCATTTTGCTTGGCTTGCAGCCTTTCGTCGTCTCGCAAAACCGCTTGAGTTCATTCCTCAAATCCAACCCGAAATTAGATCTTTGTATAAAGTGCGTTGTGCTATTGGGATACATCTTTCTGTATCGTATATAATTGAAAAAGCTTTTGTATTTATCTTTTCGAGTGTCAATTTTCCCTCTTACCACACGTATAGAATCGAAATTTCGGATGACCACAGTTTCATTGTTGAACATTTTGATGCGTTCGTCCCAAAACTCGTCCGTACACGTCTTCTCGGGGATCTGCGTATTTATCAAACGTATATCTGTCCGACTGCCGACATGCGCAGAGAAACCTTGGGTGGGAGCACAGTTGAACCTCAGAACGGCATCGTGAGAATCTGGAAATAATTAATAATAGAAAAAATCTCCGTGATTACGGTGTATCTGTTGTGTCTGTTGGAATGTATGTCAGTTCAGTTTATTTATTTATCCAGGAAAATACATCGCCTACTGGCGTTTTTCAATACCTCCTGGTGGGCCGGGAGACCCCAACATAAAATAACACAAAATCACAACTTGCAACTGAATCAAAATTGAAATCAAAGGTCAAACTTGCATAAGTAATCGTCAGCTGTCAACTATTTACAATACAAATAACTCAAGATAACTTAATATAATAATGGTAATAATAATAACAATGATAACACATTCAGACAGTGGATCAACTTAAAATCAAAGTAACAAAAAATGTCGAGTAGAGAGGCAGGGTGTGAGGGGGAAGATAGTGTATATGGCATATATAATATGGAGACTGGCAGGGTGGGAAGGTTGACTTGGCCCATTTTGGTCTTGCAAGCTGACAGAAAGGGATTAGTGCTGTTAGTACCCGTGGATTACATGTGCCCTATATTGAGCATGTACTGTGTGAAATGGACAAGATTGTGAGGGTGTTGCCACTTCTTGTTGTGTCTGTCTGTTCTCCCAAACTTCTTAAATACTATTTTCAATATGGAATTAGCGGCAATTTCTATTGCATAATTGTAAGATATCTAGATTATCACATTCAATGTGGTTGTCTTTCTTCAGTGAGGTCATAAAACGAAAATAAGTCATAAGATAAAATCTGGAAATGTACCTATGTCGTGTCCGTAGTTGTGGAGTTTTAGACCATGACTGCTGCTCACCACTGCACACGAGTTATAACGAACCAGATTCTCTAAACTCTCACTCGGAAAGTACGGGTTGAGGACGCTACCGTTAGAAGGTGGTGGCAACGTTCTCGTCATGGTGGAGAAACTAACTTTCTTCAGTCGGCAATAGAGAGCATTCTTCTTAGCAGTTGGTCTGCCTGTTTGTACATCGATAAATTCACTTCCATTCCAATTGATATGGGTTGTTTGATACGTTGGTTCATTCGTGCAGTCGGTGTTTCCGTGGCGGCACAGTATGATGGGATGGCTGTTCTCCGATGACGTAATGATGATGATGGGAGAGAACCTCAAGAACAAGACGTTGAACAGGACGCACAGAGGGATGGCGAGGGTGAACGCCGTCCTTTTTTCCATGTTCGGGAATAAATGGTCCTAGTGAAAGTGAATTCAAAAGACGTTACTAAAAATGCCCCAAACAAGTACTTATTTCGTCTACTATCAAAGAAACAAAAGTCATACCTTTTTAGGTACGAGCAAGAGCAATGAATGAATGAATGAATTAATAAATGAATACTTGATACTAGTAGTTACAGAGGCGGTGTCATTGCCTGTGCTTTTGTTAGGGCTACGCTCTACGTGATTATTTAGTTATCTATTTTTTCACTTATTCAGCTTCACAGATTAGATACAATCTGAGGGGAGTCGGCAACAGAAAGCTAGTTTCTCTACGAGGCCGAATCCCCAGAAGATCTACAAACTTGAAATAGTAAATGCAAAAAAAACAAAACAAGTGACCGTAGGTAACATAGTCTGTGACGTCGGTCTGGTATATATGTTGCTTGTTTTGTCTTCTTTGGTGTGTGACGTTGTGCTTATATCCTATAATGATTCTTTTCACGGTGTTAACTAATTTATATCGTTTTATTTAAAGTTGCTTAATATGTCTGTGTCATGTGAATCTTAATGTTAAAGACCTAAGCAGGTATGGATTGTGAGATAACATGTGGTCAAAGTCTAAAGTTATGGTGACGATAAGTAACCGGATGGTCTAATACACAGGCACATTCACAAAAGACACACCTACAAGTGCTACAAGACCGACAGGCAGACTGACAAACGCGCCAATTACTAACATGTTTCTGTTATGGACGTAATTAGTATGAAGCACGGAACAGGACATTGATGTAATTTTATAATTCATAATATGGCTTACACGCTTCATCGTGTAGTGTGTTCACCCAGCTTTGTCTATTTAGGCTAGTCTTGGCAAACTTGGATTTCTGAAATTATTACAACCATAACAAGAGGCTGAAGGTACAAGTATATATGAAGACAGCATTATCATAATAAAAGTACCAACCATGTTCCTTTAAAACGTAAATGGCCATTGGCCCGCAGCTACATAAAATTACCACAGATGGGTGATACTGTCATATTCAAAGTAGATCGAAGTTGTCAAACATATCATGACCAGCTGGTCGCAGCTGTTGACAACATAAACAGCTGGTCACAGCTGGTCACAGATGTTGACATATTTCGAGCAAGGTGAACAACAGTCAACTTGTGTGTATGGTACAATCATAATCCAACATATTTCGAGAAAGGTGAACAACTGTCAAAGCGGCCCTGGACCAAAACACCGTAAGACGAACAAATTGTAGGGGTGATATTTTTAAACATACATAATAAAACCAGCTGCCGCGAAAAAATACAACGTGCATCATCGTCAACCTCAGTGCACAGGACTTGCCAAACAACGTACGTATGCGACAACGGGAACATGCAGTTACAGGTGCGAACGCGAATAACTTTGACGATCAGATAAAACTACGCATCTGCTTGCAATATTTAATTATGGCAAGGCTCACACAAAGCGGCCCTGGACCAAAACACCGTAAGACAAACAAATTGTAGGGGTGATATTTTTAAACATACATAGTAAAACATGCAGCCGCGAAAAAAGAAGTGTATCATTGTCAACCTCAGTGCACAGGACTTGCCAAACAACGTACGTATGCGACAACGGGAACATGCAGTTACAGGTGCGAACGCGAATAACTTTGACGATCAGATAAAACCACGCATCTGCTTGCAATATTTAATTATGGCAAGGCTAACACAAAGCGGCCCTGGACCAAAACACCGTAAGACAAACAAATTGTAGGGGTGATATTTCTAAACATCCATAATAAAACCAGCAGCCGCGAAAAAAAAGTGCATCATTGTCAACCTCAGTGCAGAGGACTTGCCAAACAACGTACGTATGCGACAACGGGAATATGCAGTTAGCGGTAAGACGAGTGCCGAGCTCAAATACCAAATATGATGAATGTCCATCCACAGCTACTCTAGATATATGCTGTTGACCTACATATAGAGACACAACACCATGTCTCTACTCAAAACATAACCTTGCCATTCTGACGAAGGTAATAACGAGGAATCGTGTGAGTAAGCATTGAGTGCAGCGGCAAAAATAGAGTTAACCATTATCGGCAAGTGCTGTGGTTGTGAGCCGTAAAAATATATCTACGATGGGAAGGCAGCGTCCAGCGACAAAGAACTTTAACATCCAGTAGGCCATTGGAACCGGCTGGACTGGATATTTTACGGCGGCCGGCAGCTGTATATTCACGGTTTGCACCATGGATACTGTGCTGCCAACGTAGTGATTTTCTATGAGATTAGCCAGGCGTCTATCATTATCACACATCTACATCTACATATATATACCCCCAAATGGCCCCGCATGGGGCATCGTAGGGTTCCGTGTTAGGGCGGGCAGGCCGCCTGCCTGGCACGGAAGCACTCAACGTTGGGCACACAACCAACTTATTTCACAAAACATGGAGCATTTTTTTTTCACTGCTTGCAAAGTGCAGGTCAGGAATGTAGAGTTTTTATTATTGTTGTGCTAATACATTTTCAGAGGAATTGTCTGTAACATTTAGGTCACTAAAAACCGTCCCTATGCTCTGGTAGGAGAAAACGTATTTACCGACCCATGTCGTGTGGCCAAAGCATCCATCTGAAATATACGCCCAAGGGGGTTACAGACACACCACCAAAGGCTTGACAGCATTGAAGAAGGCCAGCGGCCAGACATGTATCATCCGACGGGGCTTTAGAAAGAAACCTTGAAAATACGATTTTGACAAAGAAAAGGCGTGTCTGTAGTCGGACGTACGACCAAGGAGGTTTTTACGATGTTTTTTTGCTGTGGTTTTCTTTGTCATTGAGGGCGCATGTGTATGTATAGAACCAACAGGGTCTCAGAGCGAGTAACATAGCTAAGGCTAAGGTTACATTTTCACAAAGGGGCCCGACCGGGCAGCTTTCCGGAACGATAAATATGATATAAAAGACAACAAAAACACAAAACGGACCCAAAACAATTCAACGGCGTGCCTTGTGCATATTTATTGGCATAAAATTTCTGTTTCCCAAACAGCCCGGCCGGGTCCCGGGTGGGAAATGCGACGTAGGTTTTGTACAACACATCCTAGGCCTAGAATACCCACCATCTTCTGTCACCAACCCACCGTAACACGAATGTGACGTCATGGCTGTACCATAACCAAGCTAACCAGAACGAGACGTAAATATGACGCCGCATGACTTACCTCGAGGTTTGCCGCCGTTGACGATAGATACAAGTGACAGAAATTCGATTCTGCCAGTGTACATTTATTTATTCCCGGTGCCGAGAAAATAAATGCCCCTTTGTGCGTTTCTCAGACGACTAGGCCGTATCCAAGGATGGGTGACCTGGTTTACGTGTCTGACCAAGGAGCTTTTATAATAAAAGCTCCTTGGTCTGACGAAATCCACGGCAATATTAGTGAGCAGTCATGCATTAACCGAATGACCTGAATGACCATTGAGCCCATCTTCTTTTGAAGGATCACGGGTTGCGCTCTTATTCGCTCATCATGTGCTGTTTTAAGACTGTATGTCAGTTATGATTGCAACAATAGCTCACCTTTATCCGAGGGTTAACCTATATCATAACATAAATAGGGGTTAACATAAATAAATAAATAAATAAATAAATAAATAAAATCCGTTGTTGTTAAATACAGAGTATTCAAGGACATTAAGTCGACGGACGGTGGTTTCAAACTGCAATATTTTTAAGATACATGTATTGCAGTTTGGCCCCACCGTCTTAACACTTGCTATCCCCAAGCAGCACTCAGTTTCCAAAAACAGCGGATATAGGTTACCTATTGGATAAAGGTGAACTAGTGTTACCTCACAGGCTGACTACAAGAAACTGAGTGCTATCGAAACCGACAAACAGCAAATTCTAGATAAGATGAAAACTCCCAACCTTCAAACCTGCAAGGCTAACGTCGGTTCCAAATCGGGGTCCGCCCGGCTGTTGGTGTACACGAAAAACAGAGCTGTATACGTAAAAAATGTACACAAATAATGCCGACGACTATTCTGTTCACGTCTTGTGTACTTAACTGTCTTTTATATCATACGTAAGCTTATTCAGGCAGAACAATTGACCCTCCTATTCATTGTAGCTTATGCTTTTATGGTACCAAGGAGGTTAAGAAATAGATCTTCTTGTTGTTATCAGGACATACTAACGACGCAGCTGTCTATTTATTTATTTATTGAGATTGATATACATATACAATGGAAGGTATGCCTGACCCTTTGTGGACTGATTGTGTGGACTCCGGTTGATGGGATTTCAACGCTCGCTGTGGATCTTTCACCAACGATATGGCTCCTGGTCGCGGGCGCTGTTCGGTTTCCGCTGTTCCACTCCTCCGTGGACTTCATGCGGGGACTGAAACGAGCGGCAGCACCATCCGCCAGTCAACTCAAGGAGCACCTCCTCAGTCTCGGACTATGGAAACTACGATCCAGAGTCAGAGGGAAGAAGGCAGGCAGTCGTTTCAAGCGCAATATCCCCCCCCCCCCTCTCCCCCCATTGTAGGTAAAAGACCTTTATTATTTAAATGACAGTCGTTGCTGTCCAATTCCTAAACTCACATGCAAATCAGGAGCATTCCGTGAGGATGTGTTTTTAGCAAGACTGACTATTCGGGTTCTGTTACACGATCCTCTCAGTCCACCACACAAACGCACTTTGAAACTTCCAAATTTCCTTCAGGTATAAGACCGATGAACTGCACACTGTTTCTTTGGTCAACGGAACCAGCATTGTTGATGTGACAGAAACGTGGTTGAATGATGACATTACCGACTCTTTAGTACAGTGTCATTACCGGGATATACTGTTCACAGACGCGACCGGACCGTGCGGGTGGAGGAGTTGCACTGTACATTTTTTCCGCCGAACTTCAACACAAGCGACTTTCGAGCCTTTCGAACTTTACATCGTATGATGAAAAATTCAAGAAGTTAGCAAGTTGTCTTTGTTGTTGAATGTGACATCAAGGACACTCGCCACACACAGGAGACCATTTTGCCCTTAACAGCAGTGCCCTAGAAACATTCATCGTGTTAAACATCCTTTATAAATACAGAGGCCATAGGATAAAAGGCGAACACTAAAACACACCAACAGCAGAAAATGTACAGTTTAATACATATAAACCGTAACTCCGTCCCCATTGCAATGCCGCAGTTTTCATTGCTACACTTTTTCGGCCTGTGGACACCGTCATTCCAACCGAAAGATCATGTGGAAAATTTACCGCCGGTTGACAGAACGTGGTAAACGAGCACAAAAACGTCAGAATCGTGCTAAAAAATAAACCATCACATAACCTCCTGTGAGGCTATGTACAGTTATACTGAGACAATCCCCTGAAGACTGCCACCCCAGTCTTCTCCACCTCCTCCAACGGCGTCACAGTCAGCACCCTCCAGTAGTCTCTCTCCGTGTTGTAGGAGTGATAACGCCCGGTAAACTTCAAGTCTTCGTCAAAGTAGTGAGCCAGGGTGGTGTTCCTGTCTACTGCAGAAGGGATGAACTCGTACGTGTAGACCCAGTCACACAGGTGCAGCATCATCACGACTCCTGCAACATATCAGCCACGAGTCATCACAACATTATTTTACTCTTATTAAAAGGAGAGATTGTTCGTTCTCGACAGTCAGCCGACCCCTATATATAAGATCATATAAAGCTCTCTTTCTACAGAGCGGGGATCGCTGAGCGACCGGCAACCCAAATAAGATTTGTAGAACCCTTCATATGATGATTAGAATAGTGATACATTATAAAAGTATGATTCAAGAGACTACAAACACACAATTGCAAGACGTGAGATTCCTTGAACGATCTGTCAAAACGATTGCTTTGGCGGTCGCAGCTTCGAGTGGAAAGGGTTGTGCACATGACATGAGAGTCAGAACAAGGTGATGATCAAGTTCTTTAACCTCTGATGTGAGAGTTACACTACACGATGTCAAAAAGGCATCTCGGGCGCCCTTTTTATTGTACACGTTGAACATGATCCCTCATCCATTTAAGGGGATTGACGTAGTTAAGCCCCCTTTACAAATCAGGAA
>NC_049991.1:16193634-16280040 GCF_000003815.2 Branchiostoma floridae | reverse complement strand
ATAAACTCTGCTATTAGTTCGAAGGCATCAGGGTCATGCCTCCTCGTAATTTTGAGCTCGCTGACAACTCGGCCGAGCTAAATTCTTGATTTGTAAAGCCGGCTTTACGACTCACCGTGTGCTCCTGTGCTCGGACTCTTCTCGAACTCCGTCGTCTTACAGTTGGTCATGCCGTTGCAAAAGTGCTTGAGTTCGTTCTTTATATCCCAACCGAAGTTGGGTCTTTGAAAGAAGTGCATAGCCCTGTTTGGAAACCTCCTTCTGTATCTGATATAATTTTCAAAACTGTGGTGCGCGTCCAGTCTTAGATCCAGTTTGTTGTTTTTATTGACCCGAACGTTTAAATAGTTGCGGACTACGACAATCTCGTTGTTGAACATTTTGATGCGCTTGTCCCAGAACTCCCGTTGACAATTTGAGTAGGGGATAACCGTGTTGATCAAACGTAAGTCCGTGCGCCTGCCCACGTTCACGGTGTAGTTCTTCGTCGGTGCGCAGTTGAACCTCAATACGGCGTCATGTGCATCTAGAGGGGAAGGAGTACTAGTATGTCATCAACAAAGATGAAGGGGGTTAACAAGTGTAATCTCTTCTTTTATAAAGGCAGACAATACTGGCCCGTTACCTCATCTAATATCGAGACTTGTGAAAACTTGATTCTATACTGAAGCATACGTTTCCCATGAAGAAGATAAGTAAGTACAAATGAAATGTACGTGTGTATATTTACCGAATAGTATAAAAATACATGGGTCATCTTCAGACGTAAAATCCATGGGTAATGATTATTCCTTCGCTTCACAAGTTGTTACCCTTTCATCGTATTCTAGGTCACTTTGTGTCGTCTTTTTGTTCAACAGTCAACCCTGCAGATACACGTGTAAACACCATGGAAGTTTTACGTCCACTTAAGTCTTACAGAAAAATAGCAGAAGAATCTACATTACCTATTTTCGTTCCGTACTTGTGGAATTTCATGGCATGGCTGCTGCTGACGACCGCACACGAGTTGTAGTGTACCATGTTCTCCAAACTCTGTTTTGGAAAGACGTTTCTGACTGCAGGACGTCCTTGAAAGGCCTCCAACGTCCTAGTAATGGTTGAAAACGGGACCTTGTTCTTCAGACGGCAGGAGAGGGTGGCCCTGGTGTCGTCTGTGGCGCCCTCCGTCTCGCCTGTCCCGAGGTACACGAAATGCATGCCGGGCTTGCTCTTTTCTGCTGTTGTCATCACCACAGTCAGGGAGACCCTCCCGAGTAAGGCGTAAATGGCGATACATGTACAGGAGACCAGAATGAACAAGAACAAACCCTTTTTATCCATTTTGTGCAATAGAATACTGATCGCCGTTCACCGATGCCTTTGGTTCACATAGTCAAGGTATAGGTATTGTACACACCTTGTCGAAACCTCCCCAGTCCTGAAAAAATAATGTTTAACACACATTTGTAGTATCGTTATTAAAGCCACATACATTTTTGCACGCCAATAAAATAATAAATACGTGTGAAACGCCAATCCAGTGAAATTGTCCCTTCGTACGTGTTGAAAGTATTGCGCCGTGTATGACCCGTATGACGTGTATTGTATTACCATCCTTTTTGTAGCCATAATTGAGGCAGAACTTGTAACACCCATTGTACATTAATATTAGGGGACCAACGCAATTACTACTCAACTACACTTGCACATAGGTCTACACAGTTACTAATGTTTAAGCTCCTCTGTCGGGAAGCAATCTTTGCGCTGAGCGTGGCTGATGATAAATCTTCACCAAATTGTTTACACCTATCCCTTAATGTTTTTTGGCACCGTTAGGTCAACACACGTATCCTGGCCTAAATCTTTAACTACAAACGTACAAAATGTCTCAAACTAGGTGGTAGGTGGAAAAACTGCAAGAAAAAAAGAAGAGAGGAAGAAGAGTGTATCCTCGTAATTCGTGGAGAGACCAGAAGAGTGCAACACGTCTACAGGTGGGAGTCATCGCAGTCGGACATGGCTCATTGAGAAGGGCCAAGGTGGCTGACAGAGTCATTACTTCTCTGACGTTTTAAGAAGAAGACCACCCAGACAAGGAGAGTCTGGTAACGACGATATACACATACATGTACATACAGGTACATAGGCATAGCGACGATATACCTGCATGAAATCCGTGCCCGAAACCGTCGAAAACGTCTGCTAACATGGCGCCACCTTATACCACAGTTCCGTGTCTTTCACTTCCACCTGACCGGAATGACCCCAGTGACGATTCCTCCAGTGGGTATTCGAAGTTGGTAACCAAACATACGCTGGATTACTTTGTGTTACTCTTTTGTTTTGTTGCCAAGAACCAGCGATATACGAGATGGGTGTGTACCGTGTACCCTCTCTGTTTTGGTCGAGTGATAACCTACGCGGGTTAATGAAATCCGACCTCTCAAATGTTTAAATACATATCGGACTTCAACAAATGCATTTCTTAAGACACACTACTGTTGCACTTAATGTAAGCCTTACTAGATAATTTACCGACAACACTTAACGTTGGCATAACATTGGGGCAGCTACGAATGCGAATATATGTAGCTCCCCGCCCCTCACGGAAAGGGTCATGTAGACCTAGTCTCTACCAGACTGAGTACCCTGGCCATTATAGAGAGAATGCTTTGCTAGGAGAGTTTTGCTACCACCAGAGGAGTTGGCAGGCCGCACCGAAGGGGGCTTTGAGAGGCTTTATTTGTCCATTAGCTGTTATACAAAATTCTAAATATTGTACAATTGGGGGAACATGAACCTTAGCGTAGGCTGACTCACCTGGCCAATTTCCCGATTTTGTTGTTGAATTCTACGATCCCTGCACCCCCATTGGAAGACCTGGTTCAGGCCCTCCTGTCTGAAGTAAACTAAACCATGCATGACAGCAAATAGCATAGACCAACAGTCCCTACCTGTACTGTAATCTCGCTTATAAGTCGAGTTTAGTTCACCTGTATACAAGCTTTGTAAAAGTTGAATTATGTCTTTGGAGAAGTGCTTTCAACTATTCTAAGACTTATGCTGTATAAGAAAACAACAGAAGAGACCACGAAATAAAGAATAGCGCATGCTTTCTGTTGATACCATGGTGTTAAGCAATATATATACAGATGTTGGCAATGATTATATACAAATGGATATGGCTTTTGTTTACAGCTGTTATGTTTACTTCTGGGAATGTAAACAAAATATATTGTTATTGCTTCATTTGTTCTTCTTCTCCAAACAAATAATGTCAATGACGTGAACCAGATAGCTGTCACCATGGTTACCGATAAAGTAACAGACACCCTGTGGTGTTTTATTACATAATGTAGCAGGATAATGCTTGAGGAGCTGGTCACCATATACATGTATATCTATATATATATATATATATATATATATGTCACATGAACTTCTTTGCATAGGAATACACAGAAAAGTAGTCTGTTAAGCTAGATCATGTGAAAGTAAACTTTCTATATTTGTTTGTGAATGTTATGTTTGAAGGTGACTTAAGTTCAACATTATTTTTTGTATACTTTTGAAATATAAAGAAATCATCATGTCTTGTCACACCATCACTGGACCGATTTTTGGGCAGCACTGTTGGCCTCTCAATAATCTCAATCTGTAAGACTCTGTTGATACAAAAGAGTTTTCCCATCTATGCAACATCTGTTGGTGTCATTATTACAAATCAAACTATCCTAATAACCACAAAGGAAGGAAAGCATACAAACAAAAAGTTAGTTTTGTTTGCTACATTTTGTTCTGACAAGTCAGTTTATATTTATGATTTCATTTTCGTTTTTCAGAAGAAACATTCACTGATCAGCGTTAACAGCATCATGGTGCTCCTGCAGCATGTCTCCATTCACAGATGGCTTGTGCAGCTTTGTATCGCTGGTCGGGCTGTGTTGGACATCATCATCAGAAGGAGAGGAAGATGTCACCACACGTGCACATTGGGCACCTCCTACAGCAACAATGATAAATGTACAATAAAAGACCCATAGTAATATAGAAATATAACTAATAGAAACATAGAAATATAACTGATAATATCAAACATACAGTCTATTGCTGACTTCTCTTCTCATTTTATAGCGAGCAGTGCAAATCTTTTAATGACTCCAATTCTACAATATTAATGTACATACACCATAAGAAGGACCACTAATATAAAACAGCAGCTAAGGTAAGTATGTCATTCATGTAAATGTGTCCATGACAGGTGAGGTGATAGTGTCTTGTGAAGATAATTACCTGGAGGTAGCGACTCCTCAGTCTCTTGTGTGTCAGGCTGAAGACCTGTGCGTCCTCTGTCCTGCTCAGTTAAAGCACCGTCAGGCTCGTAACGCTGCTTCTCCCAGGTGTGGTCCATAAGACTGGAACCCAAAGGTACAAGTAGTTCTGTTTGTGTATCTATCAAAGTCACCACAGAAGATCTGCATGACAATCATACGATGTCTATAGATTTCTATACAAATATCTAGCAAGATAATACAGCAGACTATATAAACAAAAAAAACACCATGCACAACTGTTTAACCAGCCTCCATATTTTTGTTCTGAGTCTGCTACTACAAATATTCAAATTAACATATAGCATCTATTGCAGATACTTTGTAAAAGAACATACATCTACATAATATAAATACAAATAGTTGATTACAGCACAGCAAAGCACAGAGATGATTATTAAACCTACCTTTGCCTCTCAAAAGGCTGGGCATTAATTCCAGCAATCTTGGAGACCTGCTTCTTCAACTTACACAGAGTCCACTCCATGAAGATCATTCTCAGCACAAGTATGAACACAACCAGTCCAATAAAAATGACAGCCAGCTCCACTGTTGTCAACTCTTAAGTTTGAAAAAAAAAAAGAATAGAAGAAAGTTTTCGTAAGAAAAACATGCAACATAACATTTGTTACTAACAGCTGCTTTTCTCTGCACAATGTAAGAGAGAGTCTGCACTATGCTCTTAATAAACTAACAAACAATTCATTCATCTGCACTATTTTGAGGGGAATTCCCTGCCTGGTTCAGTGGCTTCCACTGTTGAGTCCTTTACAGTCAGGCAGGAATCCTTCCTGCTCCTCTCCAAATGATACCCAAACAGGGTTGTCATGGCTTTGACTGAGATCAAGATTTGACATTTTGAAGGGTACTAAAATGCCTCCTCACCTGTTAAAGAGGCACTGTTTTGCCCAGCAGGGGAGACAGTCCATGAGGATTCTGTAGAGACTGGCTTCAGTGTTGATGTCAGGGACTGCAAGTACCCTGTAACATTCCATATCATTACAAAGTGTAGAAAAATGCTAATAATTAGTAAATGGACATACAGCAGAAAGGATGTTACTGGTAATAGTATATGTTGAATTATTTACCTCCCCATCATGTCAGTAAGTGGAACAGTCCACAAGCTTTATGGGACTTCCCCTTCTATTTTTGGTAGTGACCTCATTTGGTATTTTTCTTTTGTAAGGCCAATGTAAAGAAAGCTTCTACGTTGAAAAATTTGAACACAAATAGCTTAACTGAACATTTGTGGAATCAATCTCTAACACAACTGATGATCTTTACTTTGGATTATGATCTGGATGAAATAATATTTCATATATACATGTTGTGTTAGATATTTGTCGACCGAAATGCAAGCCCACACAATACTAGTACTGGTGACAAATCTGCACAGTAGATGTTCCTTAATTGCCCCTACACACCTTGGCATTCGCTCTGATCTTCACAATGTGATACCTCGCCCCTGCACAGCTGACTGCAGGGCTCGCATCCATGGGTGGGCTGGTACCAGTAGGTCCACAGTGGGCACTCACATGTGCGCACCTGGACATTCCAGACTTTCCCTCCTTCACAACTGGGAACAGATCTTCCTAAGACATCTGTAACAGATATATTATAAAAATCAGTCTACTGTCTAATAACCCCGATTTGAAATAAATGTTTGTGACTTTATACTTTGCAGGATGCAGTCTAAAAAAATGTAAACTGCACATATGCATAACAATGGCCCTGCAGAACAAATGTAATGTCTGCCTGCACCTATGGTGAAATCTAGATGCTGACTAACACTAACACTGTGGTATCATAAACATGATGAGCAAAGAGTGACAATGACTATCACAATCACACCTACCCAGACAGTGAGGCATGAGCAGCATGACACACAGCAAGATATTTAGGTTGATAGCCATAGCTGACCACTGACTCACGGCCTATTTTACTCCTTGGTCTCGGCTTGAATACTTGCGTAACTGCTGTTCTTGTGCAGTAGCAATGGGGTAAGCTTAGGTCAAACTGACTCAAAGGAAAGTCCCTGACAACGTCCCAGTCCATTGTTCTGTTCCACGATTGGAAACTTACCTCATGGAAATCCCCCGGTGGTAGCTGACGCACCGGGACAAGTCCAGACCAGCTCCGACCAGGTAAATGCTGAATGGACCACCAATAGGCCGATTTCAGGTGTTGGAAGAAGGGGATTTCCATAACACAAACTGTACAGTCCACGTCCCTAGCCCTCCCCATTTCTTCAGCACAGCGCGCCGCCCCGTCAATAAACGCATGTCCAAAGCCTGTGCAGCAAACTCGCCCACTTTGTACGACTCTTAGCATTTTGAACACGTAAATAAAACTCTACTGACTGCAGAAAACGGTCTCTTTTTGGTGATGAAGCCAGTAAAAACACAAACAACACACAACGTCCAGCTGATCTCAGTTTCTGAAGGCGAAAGGTTAAAGGTCGCCTGGTGTCAAGTAAGCTAAGTATTCAGATACCAAAATATCTCTGCAAAATTAACGTTAGGTACGAATAAAGGCAGATTATACACACACAAAAAATCAACAAAAAACTTTTTTTTTGTATTCATAAATGATTTTGTTTGCCCAAAATGGTTATTTATTGGACTAGCACACAGGCAACTTACTTATCGTTTTTGACCATTCTAAGGATACGAATAAAAGGCTACTTTTATTTGTCGCTAACTGCATTTCGGAACCTTGGCTACGAGATGCCAGCAGCAGTCATGAAAGTTTAGGCCTTTAGTCTTCAAGAAGATACAGAAACTAAGAAATGGCGAAACCGCAGATAAAACAAGGCGTGAGATCGGCGGACAGACTGAGGAGCGGGATGAAGATGCCTCCACTCGTTCAGCCTTCCCGAATAAAGGCACCGGCGACGACCAAAACACGGTAACGTTACTGCCCCCCTCCCCCTTAGGTAGATCGTCAACAACAATCGAACAATTTAGGGAAAATATGTCAAAGTTGTAGATATTAAGGTCAGATTAGCACACATGTTGCATAACACCTACATTACATATAACTTTATAACACATTTTATATCGTGATCATGACGTTAGACTTAGACTAAGACTGTTTCAAGTGATTGTAAGATTATGGCCATCATCCGTAGGATCGGTGATAAAATGGTTATGTGTTTGGCCCAAGGAAGTTCCTCATTTGAGGATAGCCACACCTTGAGCACGTAAGAGAACCCACCATACTTATCGAAAACAGCAGAGATCCACAAATGAGTGGATCAAATAATTATGTCCAAATATATTGCTTGTACATGTACAAATGTACTCGACTACAGTACACACCTGCTTTACATGTTTTGCTATGAGATAATTCATGCAATACAAACAAACAAACAAATAGTTGATTATACTATTATAGGTACAAACGTGTGTGTAGACAACTTGTAAGGAACCTTTATAACAGGCAAAGGTACGATTATAGTATGTATCATTGTCAGAAATCATAAGGATATTCAACGTTATTTCAAGCACTCTTGATTGGACATCTCTTGTGAACAGTAAGCCAGTGTTCCGGACGGAGCGAGACAATGGAGTGGTCAGCACACCTGAGGAGGACGGACCCAGCGAACAGAACGTGCTGATGATAGATGTCCAGTCTGGGGGAGGTGGGGAGAGGAGACAGGACAAGATCTCTCCTGCAGATATAGTATGTGTTATGTCTGAATGCACTAGGTTTTTGTCTAGAGATACTTTCCGTAGACATGTCTTTTATATATATAGTAGTTATTGGCAACAGTTAAAAATTCATTTCAAACTGGAAAGGCAGGTTACAAATGTGTGAAGCAGGAGTATTTATGATACTGTTTGTTATTCAAAGGAAAAACACACATCATGGTACCTGTAGCTGTTTATGTATCCCATAGAAAAAGTGTCAAAAGCACATGCCATAGATACAAATGATCATCTATAAACCATCCTATGTATAGTTTACAATGATACAATACACGTGAGGCTGGGACTAGGTCAAAATTAAAGGTAATACAGTATGATGTACATGTGTACACTATTTATTCACATTGATAAGTTGTTTGAATCCAGCTGCAGAAGTCAGGTGAGAAGGACTATGGGAAGGTGTATGAAGTGGACCTCCATGCTGAAGACATCACCAAAATACATAACCTGGAGAAGGTGAGGAGAGTTATTAATATAAACTGGAATAGACAACTTTGTCATATAGTAAGAATTTCTGCTGGGTGAGATATTTAAGTTTAAAGTTTTGTTTTAAATTTTTTGTTTTGTTTAGTTCAATGTAATATAACCACCTGCTGCCATGCTGTGTGCCTGCAAAGCTTATGTGTTACACCAAAGGGTGGTTAAAATAATAAACTGGTCATTTATAGAAAAAGATACAGTCGGCAGATTTCCATAGTATTCTTTTGACCTCTTGAATTCTAAATGTCTTTTGAAAAGTGCATTCTGCATTAACATTAATATGACTGTTCTTTTTACAGTTCACCAGACTGCGTATTCTAGATCTGTCATGCAATGAACTGACGACAATAGAGAACCTGGAACAAAACAAGGTAAGTCAACCTTAGAAAGAACTATTGTACTCATAACAGCTGCAGAAAACAGAAAAAGTATTTCAAGGCCTGAAGACTACAAAGTATGTGTCTCTGTGTATCACTGCATCCCTTGTTTACTGATGATTTTAATATTAATTTTTGTTAAAAAGGACCTACGGGAGCTGAAACTCTATGGAAACAAGATAACAGAAGTCAAGAATTTAGACAGGTATGCTATGGTTTTAAAATTTGAAAAACTCCACAATCTTAAGATATTTTTACTGAAAAATATGTCATTTATATACATACATGTAACAGTACACATATAGGAAATTACCATTAATTATAAGTTCTACATTGAATTTTATACTTTCAGATTACAAGAACTTGCCTGCTTGCAGCTGCAACATAACAGAATACGAAGACTAGGTGGGTAATATATATCAGATACTTATGGTCAACTTTTCACAAATGTCTTCATCATTCAAGTCAAGTCAATGCTTTGTTTTAATGCTTTGACAAACTGAAACTTACATGTCACTTTTATAATAGCAGTATAGACTGATTTAATTTTCTAAAACCTGTGCAAAAGAAAAAGTAGTTGGAGCTGTCATAATCCCAGTGAATTGACATGCACTTGACATGCTATTACAGTAAGACTGAAAACAGTATAAGACAGCATTTTTACATGGATTTAAAGAAATCACTGTAATCACTATGATGCAAATTTTGTTCCCAGGGAAAGGCTTGAGCTGCCTGAGAAAGCTAAAGGTCCTGAGGATGGACAGTATGATGTGATTGTTGTTCTGTTGTTCCCAGGGAAAGGCCTGAGCTGCCTGAGAAAGCTGAAGATCCTAAGGATAGACAGTATGATGTGATTGTTGTTCTGTTGTTCCCAGGGAAAGGCCTGAGCTGCCTGAGAAAGCTAAAGGTTCTGAGGATAGACAGTACGATGTGATTGTTGTTCTGTTGTTCCCAGGGAAAGGCCTGTATTGCCAGAGAAAGCTGAAGATCCTGAGGATAGACAGTATGATGTGATTGTTGTTCTGTTGTGCCCAGGGAAAGGCCTGAGCTGCCTGAGGAAGCTGAAGATCCTGAGGATAGACAGTAATGACATCTCCCAGCTGGAGGGGAAGGAGCTGACAGCTAACTCACAACTCACACACCTGGATGCCAGCTGTAACAAGCTGCAGGAGCTGGCGGTAAGAACACACTGTGCTACTAGAAAATAGTTGACATATATACAAAATGTATATATGGTCTAGGAGTACATATGTGCATGAAATTTATGCTTTATAGCTAAAACATGTCAAAACATGCCAGCAATGTATGTTGAATGCATAACAACTAGGTGTCCATAGGTTAGTTATGACAGGTTGTTCCATGTAATATAGCCAGCTGCTGCAGCACTGCATGCTTGCTAAGGTGGTGTATTACGCAGAACGACGGTTATACATGTGTTGTATTGGCTCTTCAGATACATAATGTTAACGTAATACTAATGTGTTATATGCCATCTGAAAACACACTTCAAATTTTTCAAAATCAAGAAGAGATCATGCCATATTTTGTGACTACCAAAATGAATAAGTGTTACATCAAGCTTAAGGATGTTTTAGGCCCAATGCCTGTATGTCACATGTTAGCCTACAATAACAAAGACTGCAACATGTTGACCTTTCCCTCCCACAGGCTGTCAACTGCCTTCCCCACCTGGAGGAACTGAATGCCTCCAACAACAGACTTGCTGCTATAAGAAACATGAGGTGCAAAAAGGTATTCCATACTCTACTGATCTAAATTCCGACTTTTCTCAGGGCTAGTTAATATGCTTCAATTTGCTTCAATTTGTATTGTTATGCTCAGTTTTCAAGTTCTAAATCCATTTGAAGCAAGTCTTTTTAATGTCAGATGTCATGATATGATGTGTCAGATAAAATGTATTAGCAAGAAAATGTTCATGAAAACAAATACTGCTGATAAGAAGGAAGTTCAGAATTCAGGAGAAAATCTGTGTCATTCCAATCCTTTCTACAGTTACAGGATCTGGACCTGTCCACAAACTTCCTGACTGACCTGTCTGGTTTGAGAGATCTCCACAGTTTAACAGTGGGTATTGAATAGTACATTACAATCATGCTGTTTTTCTCTTTGACATAAATCTGTCTTTCTGTCCTTGAAAACCTTCCTTTTGATTTTAACCCAAAACTATTGACTTCCATGTATGTCTATATTGCCAATATTTTGTAAATCAATATAGATGCCAAAGCCAAATTGTGATTCCAACTATCTGACATTTACTTACCAGCTCATCAAATTACCTGACTGTGTTATTTTTACAGACTTTAAACTTGGCAACCAATAGGTTATCCAGTCTCACAGCAATAGGAAAACTCAGGTAAGGATGATTCTTCAAATTGTGTTTATCTATGGACTAAAGAAGATTGGATGTGTCAAACAAAATCCATGTGTCTTGTGGTAGAAAATGTTGTCCTAAGTTAGGTACGGTTTGTACCAGACTTTGTTACACAATCTCTCACTGTCATAAGGGGGCTTGATGGGACCTGACTAGTTCAAGGGCTGCCCGTGAGATTTAGTCAGGTTACAGTTTGTGCCCATGTCATATTATAGATATGTCATAATCATAGATATGACATAACAATAAACTGTAGCCCCTCCACTTCATCCTGTCCATTGTGATTAGGAAAAATTGGAGAGATTTTGATAAAAGACTGATTGTGGCTGCTTGTTTTGTTTTGTTTTGAATTTTATCAGGGTATATTGCCTGACAGCATGTTTCAATGTTCTCGTTGGGGGGGGGGGGGGTACTCTGAACAAAACTTAGCAATTGTCCGGACCACTGCAGCAGCAGAGCTCAGTGGACAACTACTACCATACTACATATGATAAAAAACTTGATGCTGTACATGTATGTAACTGTGGCTTAACCAAACCCTCCTGACTTACATGTACATGTACAGACATCTGCAGGAGCTGAATGTGTCCAACAACCTACTGAAGGAGCTGGGGAGCGTCTCGGAACAGTTTCCAGCTCTGGAGGTCTTCAATGTCAGTGAAAACGCCATAGTCTCATGGGATCAAGTGGTAAGGTGTCATCCAATTGATGCATCTACTGAGATCAATTTATGTAACCCAGCAGATTTATTTTAATGGAGGCTACATACTAGTATAGTAAGTTGGGAGATACCCATAGCAGTGTACCAGAATGAATCTCCTACCCACGTGGTACTGCATCATTGTAGCCATGTATTTATGAGATCAGAACCTTAAGCTTCATACATATACAAATGTATGTGTCATCCATGTGTACTTCAGTGTCTACTGTCCAAGTGTCAGCAACTAGCTGAGCTGCACATCTCTGGGAACCCCTTCTGTAAGGAGAGATTCAGGTACGACAAGGAAAAGAATTTACAGATATTGCTCTTTGTCTATTTCCTTCTGATAATCTTATTCTTAAGTGTGTTTTGAATTAGTTAAAAAGTTGGTAGCATTCTACACACATGAACAAGAGAGGGACAATCTTAACTGTCTGGAATAATATTCCATACATGAAGACATACCATGTGTGTGTGTGTTATACCTGTAAAGGCTTGTCTGCTCTGAAATCATCCCTAATGTTTCACTTGTAGTTATCACCAGGAGTTGCAGAGCCGAATACCTTCTCTTGAACTTCTGGATGGAGTGAGTACATACTTGTCTATCCTAAACTGTACTTTTTTCAACAGATTGAAAGATCTAGATCTGCCTGAAGTGTGTGTTTCATTGTAGACTGTAGTTTTCAGAAGTTACTGAGAACAACTGACCAACTTGACATGTTTTTTTTAATTCTCAGCTGACAACCAAGAGGCAGTCAGGAAGGGTTGGGTCAGCCCCGGTCATGAGGCCCATGTCTGCATCAACAAGTAAAGAAACTTTGTGATTGTGTTCTACACATTCTCCTACGCAGAGGAACCACAGTCGTGTCAAAACTTACTGTGTTTACCTCTGCTACCTTGTCCACTCAGACCAGTTAGGGACCGCCCTACTTATAAATATTAATGAGCTTGTCCTTATATGGGCAGTCAGCCGTTGGGGATCGGGCGTAGGAGGATGGAGCCATGTAATACGTAACATGATTGGCTGATAGCTTCCCAGCGGCCTTTGTGAGACAGCTTGCGACAACAACAAGCCAAGAAAGGCCTATTCTCTGATTGGTTGACAGCTTTTTTGTGGCGACAATCATAATAACCACTGATAGGGCATGAGATAGCAGGGCCCCATAGGCTAATGCCGTTGGGGACCGGGCGTTAGGAGGATGGTTCTGATTTGTCAGCAGTGTAGATGCTTCTTTGTGGCTGTGCATTCTTGTGTGAATCTAAAATTGAAAGTTTCACTTTGGAACTCGTACACAGAAACTTTCATCATCATCACAGAAAGTTTAGTTGTCCATAAAAACAGCATATACAGTACTGTATTTTGCAGCACAGTAAAAATGCTGCACCAGAGATCTCTCAAACACACTGTTTTTTTAAGTGGCAGATGTGTGTAACCTAGTGGATAAATGTTACGGGAAGTAACATGAAGTTGGCATCATGATTAGTGTTAACCGTGTTACAGGAAGTAACATGAAGTTGCATCATGATGTGTTAACTGGAGGAATCATTTCCCTCCCTTACAGTTGTGAGTGCCAGACAAGTGGAGAGCCAGCTGAGGAATGTGGAGCAGCAGCTCAGCACCTTCCAGTCTGATTTAGGTCAAAGGTCAGACCCTTTTTCTCACCATATAGCTGTTAGTTATAGAGGCTGTATCCTTATTTAAAGTCTGCCTCATGAGAATGACATGGCAACAACACAACTTTAACTAAAAAGTTATAGTTTAGGATACTTGATGTTATATTTTAGGATACTGGATGTAAAGAATGTTTAACCAAGGCGACGCACTTTTGAGGTGATGTAAGCCGCTGGTTTTCCTGCCAGTTCTGATGAGCCTAGACATTGGTTTAACCACCGTGACCATACAATGTAATTAGTTGTATGATGATGAGATGTATGTTGTTGTTGTGTACATCTTTAAACAGTATGTACATGTATAATGGCTGTCTGTGATAAAGTTAAAAGCCTCCTCCCTCCCTGTTTGTTGTGTTTCCTCCCCGAGAGCCACCATGCATATGGACTCCCTCCCTGTCAATTAATTGTCCATACATGTACATGTAGACATTGTTTCAACAGTGTGTACATGTATAATGGCTGTCTATAGTAAAGTTAAAATCCCCCTCCGTCCCTGTTTGTTGTGTTCAGGTTTTCCTCCCTGAGAGCCACGATGGACTCCCTCCCTGTAGAGCCTCCACCTTCAGCACGGTCAGGTCAGTGGACAGGACAGAAGACTTCTACAGTTTTACATTGTTTCTTGTTATAGTTTTATTATCATTGACACTATGATGGCTGATGATGTAGAATAGTCTGTAATTGCAGTGAGATTATTAGATTGGATTTTAGGGTCTATAGAACAGGGCTGCCTCCAGGACCTGTCTTTCCGTCCTGGGACAGAAATTTGATTGTTGGGACAGAAAAGAATTTTACCCCATCCGCCCAAAATATAGGGTATTCTTATCCTTGCCTCTTTGACAATAGTCTTACAGCATTTGTTTTCTCTTTGTCTCCCGAAGTTGGAGACAGAAGTGACAGCAGGCCATCGTCAGGTGCGAGTTCCAGACCTGTCAGCAGGTGCAGCAGGTGTGTACAGCTGTGTAAAGTGGTTTTCTATTGAACTGATACCAGATTTTGGTTTGGAATAGCATATCAAAAGCCATGGACTAAGTTACTTTTACATGCTACTACAAGGTGATCATGACTGGTAATTTTTAGTTTGATCAACTTGTGACATTACAATCCTTCTGCTATTAAAAACGTGTTTAGAGCAAATGCATGACCAGACATTGTCAAGATGAGACCTTAATTTGCATGTGTTCTTGACACATTTCCATCTACGTCTAGATCTGACATTGCAATGTTGATGTGAACAAAATGCATAATTTCCCCATTGTTTTCTACCCTTACAGCCGAGCACGTCTCAAGGAGGCCAAGGACTTTGCAGCAAAGAACTTTCAGTTGTAGTCACTGACAGGAATTTGGGCATTCCTCACATGGCTTTTCTGATGCTGAACAAGAGATCAGGGACAAGTTAATGGGACCATGACAAAACAAGCTTTGCCAAATTCAATGGTACATCGGAGTAAGACTTTGATAAATCATGCTTGTCTGAAGAACAAAAGCAAGCAGATTTATGTCAATAATACTAGTATCAAAATGATACTGATAGTCAGACATGTACATTGTAGAAGTACATGACTAATACACACTTGTGTTCCGGACAGGAAATAGTGCATATTGTATGTGATATATGTAGCAAGTGCTTTATGATATCAAAGTGCATGCCAGTTATTTATTGAACTGAACTCTTCTACAGTTGTATGTGTCAAATACACCAGCAGGTTGCCTTTAATTCCACTCTTTTGTGATGTCAAGGAATGAAACTTATTCAAGTACTATTCAATCTCTACAACTGGATTTACATGTACTTCCAGATGTTTCGAGTGACATCCATCACTCTTCTTCAGCATCACTAGAATGACCTGGCAGAACAATAGTAATGAAACTTGTGTTAGTTAATTTTATCAAGGCATTACTTGATTCATGGTCAATTGTAAGTAATACAGTACTATGTAACAGTATTATGCCAATTGAAAATGTATATGACGAGCTGTATATTTTGTATATAGGATGACTTATTGTAAATGCCTATGTCTTTGAGTGAAATTTGTCTCCACATTTTGTAACAGAGTGCTATTGAGTGGAGATAGAGCACAGTTTAATAGACATTTGTCTGCAATGGAATAAATCTTATGCAATGTAACTCACCACTTCCTGATTTGTCAAAGCGTGTTTGCAACCAGAACTTGAAAAGGATACAAATGTAGATACAACAAGGTCAGGTTTAACCTCCTTGGATATAAGGATAGATTGGAGGCATGAAGGGAACATTTTGATAGATTTACATCAAATGAATATTTATTTACATCTGAAATTTTTGTCATCCCGTTAAGGGAAGAGCTAGATATACATGTAGCTGATAATCCTGTCAAGAATTGGCCAAGCATAAACTTAGTCAAGTTACTGTATTTAATGCCCTTAAAATGGTGGGAATATAATTTTGTGGTAGGGAGAAGATGTGGTGTTAATAATGGTGGTTCTAAGTTTGTGTTAGAAAGAAGAGTATTTGGATTTTTAAAAAGTTCGTTGTGATGATGTCACCACACGCTGCAAATACACTCGATATTATTATTCATTAGAAAACCACATCGGCAACATTTAATACAGTACTGTATTTCAACGTCTACCTGCACTTATGGACTAAATTGATAGGCGTCGCTTGGATCATAATTAACGTTATATCTTGCAAAAATTAAATTCAATGCGGTACTCGTAAAAGTCTACGAAGTCTAAGAATTTAGCATGGTAATGTTATGTATTTTTCTATAATATCATTGATAATCAAATCATACTTACAGATGTAGACATGTGGGTTACTTTGATATGTTTGCAAATGTGATGCTATTTTCATTCTCAGGTCAAACCAAGATGGCGGGATTTGGTTAGATTTTTGTGGGTCTTTGTTGTGGAAGTTTTGTACGCCTCCTAACAGCACTTCAACGAAGAAAAAAGCTTTGCTTTTGAAGTAGGCTAACGAAAAGAGGTTGAGGAACACCATGGTAGGTGTTATGATATTACAATTCTTATTGATAAGGTAAATTATAGTCGTTTGTACGTCGTGTTATGTACATGTTATGATCTCCCTAGCCCCCCTCCCCACATGTGCACGCCACCATCACACCGTTTTGAACGTAGGGCATTTACTTTTTTAGCAGTCCCAAATCATGATTTTGTCGTCAAGTTTTGCAGGATACAGAAAGAAAGTATTTCAAGCTTTGTTTGAAATGAAGAAGAAGAGGAAGATATAAATTTGTGTTAAGTTTGACGTGCACCAGTTTTGTCAAGATTTATTATCATTCGATGGACATCGTGATGTGTATGTAAAGAAAACCTCACTGTTGGAATGATTTTTCATGATGAATGCCATTATATAAGTTATGAATAACAGCCATTAAAAGCAGAAGAATGTTGTTTTGAATATAATGCGTCATGTTTCATTTAAAAGCGGGTATCCTAAGTTATGATATGTATATTTCTCCAGATAAATGGAAATAGGCATGTAGCAAGAAGGACAACATGTTACAGTGGTTAACTAATAAGGCATCTGCAAATTCAATTTTGATGATGCACATATCTCCCCTGACACTTCAGCCACATGAACCTCTGTCAGTCAGTGATTGTTATATCATGTACATGTACAAAGTAGTAAAATGAGTGCAGAATGAATGAATGAATGAGTGAGTGCAGAATAAAATAATGAATGAAAAAAAATGTGCTTGGTCCCCTGCAGATCCGTATAGCTGCGTTAAACGACAGCTCCAGTGATGAGAGTGATTCAGCTCCGCAGGTGGACACCACCAAGGAGGCCAGGGAGGCAGAGGCCTTCGCTCTGTACAACAAGGCACTGGGCATACAGAGATCAGGTAAAGTTACCTTATATATATCATCATGTGTTCTTCTTCTCTATTCACCACACCTTGTACAACAAGGCAATGGGGATGCAGAGATCAGGTACAGAACTGTCAGGGCTGAGGCCAAAGTGTTAGCCTTGGTACTGAAGAGCTGGCCTGTGGATGTGGCAACAGCCTGGATTCCTTGTTAGTTGTCATGCTTGAGGATTGAACCCCTCCAGATCATCTTCAGTGAATAGTTCTCAGGCAAAGAAACTAGGTACATGACACATTACAGCTTCATTGATTAAATTTGTATGACTGCCTGCTACAGTGTGCAACATTAGTCACAAACTTTTTTTAATCATGTGTGTATACATTCATCAGGTCTGTAAGTCACTGAATAAAGGGACTGTCCAACTCTTTTTACACAACCCTTGTTACCAGTGAACCAATTAGTATTACCCTGAAGAAGTTGACAGATGGTCAATGAAAAATTGGTGGAAATAAAGCAACGGTTGTGCAAAGAATCCACTCATTCGATATTTGAGCTGTGTGTTATGTTTGAATTTTTACTATATAGAAAGTAACAATTGATGGATGTACATATTGAATGGAAATTACACAAAACTTGTATTCCCTGTGTCATTATTGTATATGAATGTCCATGTAGGTAACCATGCAGCAGCAGCTGAGGTGTACCAGGCACTGCTGGAGTCCAGTCTGGTGAAGGAGGCAGAACCACTGGCTGCTGATGGGGAACCAGAAGGGCTCATCCACCCAGGTGGGGGGTTAACCTGATTGTGGACAGGAGATTGAGAGGTCATGGTATTGATTCCTGGCATTCCTGGGTAGATGTTGTATCCTTGGGAAGGGCACTTTACACGACTTTCCTCACTCCACCTACCGTGATTAAAGTACACACATTTTAAACTTTTAAAAATCCGGAAGTGGTCGCAAGGTGTTGCCAAAGTCGGGTTGCTTACTTCATTTGAGGTTACTTTAGGTTATTTGAGGACCAATGACTCCATCAATCCTATGCTACATTGCTAGCACTAGTTTGCTACAATCTCCTTATTGCTTCCTTTCAGAAGTGTCTGACTCCTGTATCCATTGAAATGTTTGCTGAAGCTATCAGAAGAGCAAACTGGAGGTAGAATAGGTTAAGGTCTAGGTAAGAAGAAACCCTGATGGACAGTCCAATTTTCCCAGGTCTGCTCCTGAAGTACTCTGCCCATAAGAACATGGCGGCCATGTTGGCGCAGGACGGCAGTCTGGAGGCGGCAATGGAGTCTTACCTGGAGGCTGTGAACCTGGACAGCTCTGACGTGACCGTGTGGTACAAGATGGGGATGGTCGCCTTACAGATACACAACTACTCACTCGCCAAGTACTGCTTCGAATGTGTAAGTACCTGGGGCTGATACATTTGTACACCTACAAAAAATGTATGAACAGCTAATGTTATGTGTGTATTGTACATTAACTAGCATCATGCTTGCTACAGAAATATGTGTGTACAACTACAAAGCAACATTTGTAATCTCTCTTGGTTGTCCACAGTTGTAATATATTTTGGTGTTTGTCTTAAATAACATAAAAATTCCTTGTCGGTCTCACTACAGGGTTTGACCTGCAACCCAAAGCACTGGCCCTGCCTGGACAACGTCATCACTCTCCAGTACGCTCTAAACTGTTACGAGCACTGCCTGGACGCCATCTCACAGGCCTTGGAACGCGAACCCCACTACGCGAAGGGGCTTGCCTTCCGCAACAAGATTTTCTCGGAGTACCCTCCCTTCCGAAGGGACACCCAGCACCTGTTCCGACTGTGCGACCCGAGTATAGACACTGAAACTGTGGATGAGGAGGAAGCAAAACAGTTCATCAAGGAGGCTCTGGACATGCGGGAGAAGAGACGAGAACTTAGGCGCAGACCGGAGGATCCCATTGTCCCCTTTGCCAAGCCGCTGACATCCATAACATGGAAGGCTCTTGGGGAGAGTTTGGTGGCGACGTATGACTATGTCAAGACTGCTGAGAAACCTGTGACCATTGGTTGCCGGGTGGACGTGACTCCGTATCTGGGATCCTCTGCGAGTCAGGCAACGTCAGCTCCAGAAATTAGAAGCCCTGGGAGTGAGATAAAGGTATCTGCACATGTCACTGTCCAAACAACTGCATCTCCCGTCTCTACTGCTGTTGCCACTTCTTCCAGCACACAAACAGTGCCCATTCTGCAGCCGCATGTCGTCATATCTGCATCAGGCACCCAGGTGGTCACCATGGGACAGACCCAGGAGGTCAAGCCCCCTCCCGAGGACTCCTCTCAGTCCATGGACACTGATGGATCCAGTCAGGCCAAGAGAGGGCCAAAGCGGAAACGCCTGGCGCCTGATAGCGACCTGTCTGCCAAGCGGCGTTCCCAGAGAGTTAGGAACACTGGAAAAAAGAAAGAAGAGACGATTAACTTTCAGGAGCTTCTCCAAAATTATCTGCCGTCCAGCCTTCAGGGATCAGGTAAGAAACAACAACGAAATGTAGAAACAACTCGAATGTCAGATAACAATCATGTAATTTTCACATGGGGTAGGGGTTAGATCTGTTCCTGAGCGGTATTCATAATCTCTCTTATCCTCTTCCCTCAAGACCTCAGTAAAAAGTGGCCTGAAGGCCAATTTGAGCTTCATGAATAGACAAAGGTTCAAACAGACTAACAAACTATTGGGTCAGCAAGCCTGATATTTCTAAGAGAAATAATGTGTGCTGTTTTGCAGTCTCATTCATGAAACTGTAACCCGATGTGGCCCTCTTTCCTTATGACCAGTTGACGATGTTGAAACGTTTGTAGATGACCTAATGGAGGAGGATGCCAGTAGTCAGGAGGCGAGCAGTCAGGAGGAGACAGTGGTGAGGACCGCGCCCCTGGAGAGGATGGACCTCCTACAGAAGCTATCAGGCAACAGGAGCCCAACTTCTTATGTACTGACGGAGCAGGTAAGTTTCTTCGGACACAGCACCTTACTTATTGCAATAGATAGTTTAGGCTGTAATGGCTTTCCAAGGAAAATTCTTGAACAAATTTGTTTTTCAGGTGCTTTTAGGCACCTTTTATCATAATCATTTATAGTTATTCTTCTTCTAAGACTTCCAGTAATGTCCATTTGCCGAAACTGAAAATAACTGACATCATGTATCAGTCAAAAGTCTCAGAGGAGTAGGTTGGGTTTAAGTGGGACTGGACAACCTTGAGACGAAGGTGGCCAGAGACTGGAACGAGTTGCTTGGCACCTTTAAGTACCTTAATGTTCTAACATATCCTGCAGTTTGTACAGCACCTGGTAACCTGGCTAAACAAGTGTTTTGTCTACATTGATTAGGTGGATGTTCTGGAGTTCCTGAGGAAGCATGAAGTGAACAGTGGTGTTCTCCACCTGATGAACATGTACATTGTCTACATGGCACAGCGCTTCTACTCAAAGTGGTGAGTTTAACATGCATTCTCCAGAGTTTGTTTCTATTGATTCTGAAACTCTTTCCAACACATTTTGGTGTATAGGGTCAGTTTCCATCTTCATTTGTATACATGTGTACTTTGTATCATGTATGAAAGTCAAGTAATAAAATCCATTCACTCACTCCATTCTCACTTACTCCTCACTCACTTGCTCATTTGCTCACACTCACTCACTCATTCACTCACTCACACACTCACACACTCACTCTCTCACTCAACCACTCACTCAAACAACCACCCACCCACCCACTCACTCACTCACTCCACCACCCACTCACTCACTCACTCTCTCCTATGTTTCCCCAGGCCCCAGGGACAGCCTGACGTTTTCCTGCAGGTGTTTGAGAGGGTCCGGAACCACATCGTGCTCCCCTCCGTCTTCTACCGTGACTACGGCAACAGCTGGATCCTGAAGAACGGATTGGCTGCTCTGGTGTACGCCGAACTCAAGCTGGACCACTGGCTGGGGTTTAAGACTAAAGCCTCCGTAGCACCCAGGAACTCACCAGGGTGGGCACTGATTTGCACTGTTGGTGGTCACATGTTGTAATCTGCAGTTCATCTGTGTATTGCTAGGGTGCACTGTTAAGTCTACTGACAATATTAAAACTTTCTCCCCATACTATACATTGTACTTGTAAGTTTTGATATTTCTGCCACTGACAACTTGTTGAATAAAGCAGACAAAAGTGATGACTGCTGTACTAGTAATTAGGAAAGCAATTTAGCCTGCAAAAATCTAGTTTACTGTAATTCCTGATTTTTTCAATGTACTTTTATGTTCACGGATTTCACAATGATGACTGTAAAGTGAACTTATCATTACTGATAACAAATAATACATGAGACTTTCTAATGCCCACCTGCCGCCACAGTGAACATTTAGTTCCAAGAACAAGTTAAATTTTCTGGGACCTTGAAAGTTTAATACCAAGAAGACAAAGTGAATTGCAGTAATTTGAGGCAAGTCACATAACTATGATACTGTAAATGGTGAGATAGTTATCCGCAAGAGTGCTTTTGTGTTTGTGGTTTTTGTGATGGCCTCTCATCCTAACCTCATCAAAAATCAAACTCAAAAACACTGTTTTCTACACCGATCATTGATTTCCATCGTAGTGCTGCAAAATTGAAGTGTGGAAACTTAACTGACTGTATAGTACATTGTTTCTTTTCTTTATTTTTCCTCCCCCAGGAAGAGCCCAGCGGCCGCCCCTACTCACCTGGGCCCAGACTTCCCAGGGAAGCACTACGTAGCCGACATGTTCCACCTGACGGCCATGACTGCATGTAGGGACATCCTGCAGGATGGGTGGCTGGAGTATGCCATCAGAGGTAGCTACATGAGCCTTTTTTTCAGGGACAAATTTTTCCTACCGCATCTCAGAAAAAAAGTTTTGGAAATGTTTTCTGCTTGAAACATATTACATGTACAGTGTAATAAAAAAAACATTGGTGTTGGCGGTGTTTTTAAGAGACAGATGATGAGTTTAGTTACTATTGAAAAATTGTAGATGCTATTTGATGAATAATGTCATCTGAAACATCTGAATCTTTACAGAATTTATCCTGTTGCCTGATTTGTTTTGTATTATGAATGATATAGTATTGTATGTTGTCACTTAACACCTGGCTTGTGTTTTAAGTTGTTTGTCTTTGTTTCCAGTGTACTGGGTGAAGGCCCGTTTCCTGATGCTGCAGGGTGAGATGGAACAGGCCCTGGATGCCTTCGACATCTGCACCAACCTGCTGGCCATGCCCAAACCTGTGAGTACTGGC
Organism: Branchiostoma floridae; assembly: GCF_000003815.2. Lineage (NCBI taxonomy): Eukaryota > Metazoa > Chordata > Leptocardii > Amphioxiformes > Branchiostomatidae > Branchiostoma > Branchiostoma floridae. The sequence continues at coordinate 16,257,289 of NC_049991.1, read as the reverse complement.
TGGTCTTATGTACCCTTGTGATGACTTGTCTGTGTTTCCAGTGTACTTAGCTGAGTGATGACTTGTGAGTACCTAATGGTCTTACCAGAAATATGAGATGGGATCCATCTTTTGCATGTACAGATTTAAAACAGCACAAAACAGTAATTGCAGTAATACATTATTGATGATGTGTTGAAGTTTCAGCCAACACAGCAGATGCAGACACTTTTTTTTAAAAGACAGTGTCAGACATTGAACATTAGGGAAGTTGTGTAATTGTTAATTAGATATACATGTAAAGCAGAATGTCTTACCAGGGTTATACATACATGCGTGTCTAAACATTTGTTCTCCATCCTCTAGCTGGTGTATCATTCATTGTAATGGGTAGTAAAAAAAGTTAATAATGATACATTCATGTACATAAGACTGTAGTCATACTCTTATTGAGTTGTAGCATTAACAAATTGGTAAAGTAACAATGCAGAAATGATTGATCAAAGGTATTTTTCTTAAATCTTGAGTGAGTGAGTGTAGCACACTGCCAGAAACTGCAGGCTGCATTATGTTGCATACAACAATAAATGACTACCATGCGCATGTTTTTCCTGTAGGGTTGTGAGGAGGCTGACCACGCCCCTGTAGTGGTGTCCCTGCCCAACTGTCGTCAGGACCAGAGCATCACCCGGGACACGGTACAGAAACAGCTGGAGTCTCTGCAGAGGTGCAAGTCACTGGAGGAGGTGCAGAGGCTGTACGAAGCAGGTGGGGCAAGTTTATCTAACTCAGGATGGAAGATTAGATATGTACAGTGTGTACAACTGAAGATGGTAGTTCTCACACCTATTAATTGGACTAAGACATTTTTGGACATGCTAGAGGGAGGAAGACCTCGATGGCTTCCATAGTCACTCCTCTAACGTCAAGAGAAGATTCTGAAGATACATTTTTGCCTACATCTGACATTGTAAGTATTTTCAGCGTTAGATAACATTAAAGAAAAGTAATCTAACAAAGAAGCTTTTGACAAGTATGTTTAATGCAAATGCTTTGTTTTTTCTTTATGTAGGTGTGTGTTTTTTTTTGTAATCCTATGTCAATACCTACATGTACATTTTTTTTTGTGTTAAGATAGATTTTTCATGTTGGCTCTGTAAGAATGCTTTATGTGTGTTTTCATTATAGTGCCATGACTACCCTACCTTAGCCTTGCTGCAACACATTGTTGGACTATTCCAATGATGAACTGATGATTTAAGGTCAATTTTGTGTTTATTTTGCAGGAAACTACCAGCTGGTTATAGAAGTTCTCCTCCCCACCCTGAAGCAGGCCCCTTTCAAGGAGGGGAAAGTTGTGGAGGGGGTGACAGAACGGCCCTCACAGCTGCTCTTACTACAGGTCTGTTTTCAACTTTGTGATGGGAAAACAAAGTCCTGGAGGAAAGATCTTGGGTCAAATTGATTTTTAAGGAGTCTTCATCATGGTGATTTTTTTGGGAATAGTTTTCAGATGTCTTGCCTAGTGTATTTCATCATAATCACAATGATTGGAGAATACAAAGGAACAAGTGTAACTGAACTTAACAAGGCTCTGAAATTACATGTAGTTTATCAGTAAATTAGCGTATATTGGTCGACCTGGCTAAGCAAATAAAATGAAAGTTTATCAGAAAGAAAACTAGACAAAAATGTCGCAATTCAGTTGTGTGGCTGCTATGTCAGTGTCAGTTTGTTGAATTTCAAAATAAACCAGTCATATGAAAATGCCTGATGTTCCAACCAAGTACATGTACATGTTGTACTGTTATTATTATAGGAGTCTCTTCTGAGACTGTCCAACTATGAGCAGTGTCTGGTGTGTGGAGAGGAGTCGGTACAAGAGGCTGTGCAGCAGTGGCAGGCAGAGTACAGCAGCTCCAGTAAGGAACAATGGGGCAACATGCTGACACAGCTCTGCACTGGGCTGGACAGGTAATAGATTGTTGTATATGTGTACAATATTCCTTCTGTCAGACAATAATCCTCAAGTCCTTCTAGATCTGTTCCTGGATGGAATTTTTGTTGTTTATGATTGGCAAATATTTTAGCAGGTCTCATGCCATTGATAGACAAAAAAAAGTTGAAACTTGACATGACATTTTTATTGTGCTGTCAACGATACTACCTCAGAATTAACTTGAAACCATTTGAAGTTTGTTTATCCCTCCAAATGTAGGGAAAAGTGAAAGGCGTATTAGAGGTAAAAAGTGCATAATTTCCTTGGGAAGCATTTCTGCACCTTCTGCCTTTGATGAAGTATAGCTTACTTCATCAAAGTAAGAGGACTGACAAATTTGAAAGCTGGAGAGAGTCTTGATCACATGGCTAAAAGATCATAAGACAAGTGTGATGGTGCCTTATAAAATTTTGAACCTGTCTGTTGTAGGGCCATGTCTAAAGGTAAGGATGTCATCAAGATCCTGCCCTCCCACCGACTGGCACGTCTCACCCAGAACCTCATCAAGGTCATTGACATGGTGATGGCGACAGCGGAGGGATCGGAACCCACCACCTCCACCGTACTGCCCTGGATACTGCTCTACAGGCTCATTAAGTACCAGGTATGGGTTATGTTTGGTGTAATTTGTTTGGGTCAGAAAGACCAAGTCCACCTCCTTTACTATGATTTAACTTTTCCTTCTTGCCTTGTGCTACATGCACTTTAGCATCTACATTTGTATCTAGCTTGATATCATTCATTTGCTATGTTCTATATTCTCTGTGAGCTTTAAATCTACAATGATACTGTTTTTGCAAGTCCCTTTCCTATGTGGAACATAAAGAATTAAAACTGTTACACACAACAAGTACATGTAGCAGCTGTGTTGAGAAGCATAATCAGAAGGCATCAGCCATCTTTCAGAAGGCATCCATCATCTTTCTTGATGATTCATTCAGAAATAGCCACCAGAACATGTGTGATGACTGGCACTTAAGACAGATGAGCTGTCAAAAGAAAGAAGGAGCCAGCCTGCTCTCTTCAGAGTATAGTGCCTACATGAAGGGTTTCAGGATGGAATTATAGATTGCGATTGTGATAATGTTTGGCAGGCATATTTGTACATGTAGACAGGTGCATGTGACCTTTGTGCACCTGTAGGATCAGCTACAGACTAACACCAGGTCCCCACAGCAGACCCCAGTTGTCTGTACCACCAGCCCCCCACACAGCCAGCTGATGTCCAACCCGCCTACAGTAGGCCCTGTGAGTTGGTAAAACTGCATTCAGGAATGACAACAGTTCTCCCCCATCTACGTACAGTTGTAGGGAGTCTCAGCATCTTTTTTTTTAAGTTCAAGGCACAGAAATAATACTTTGTTTCTATTTGTTGCACTATTAATTTCTAGTTTTGTTTCAGTTACATTGTAAGGATCATTAAAAAATGCAATTGATATTGGTACACTTTTGTTTCAGTTGCTGACATAATAAAGTTTGTCCCACACTAACTGAAAATTGCCATGATAGTCCAATCGATAGATGCAAAAATTGCTCAGATGATGGGAAAAAAACATGAAATTTTGCACAATTGTTATTTACAATATCACAAATAGTTGTCAGATATCAGGCCATTACAAATGATCTTTTACCAACATGTAGCAATCGTTGCTAGGCACTTTTGTCTTCCTTGGTAGTAGTAGTACAATGTAGTAGTAGTATCCAGTAGTTATTTCCAACATGAGAAATGTTGTACCCCAGTATGTTGTATACATCATCAGAAGTTGTTTCAACTGTGGGGCCATTACAATGTTCCTTTACATAGCAACTGTTGTTAGGCACTTTGTCTTTCTTTGTAGTAATAGTAGTAGTAGTAGTATCCAGTATTTGTAATATCCAGTGCCTGTACTTGCTATAAAAAGACCTTGGTCCTAAGGTGTGGCCAACAGATATGCTTAGTTTACATGTTGAGTTTCTGTTTGACTCCAGGAGGAGCGCATCAAGTCCCTGCAGGATGAAACCGGCAGTGTTGCCATGGAGGTGGATATACAAACAAATGTACCACTGTCAGCACAGGAGGAGGGGGGGAAACAGGACATGGCAGGGGAAGGAGCCAAACAGCAGAGCATGCTGCCATCATCTCTCATGCTGCTTAATACATCACATGAGTACCTGGGCAGGTGGGAGATAGTACCTACTTAGTCTTTCATGTTTGGCTTGTATTGCAGGTGTTCAGAGAGCTGCGCACACACAGGGGAGCACAGATTTAGAGTGAATTGGAAAAAAACGTCTTTTTTATCACTCACTCACTCACTCACTCATTCACTCACTCACTCAACACAACTGCAAATATAAATTTTGTTGAATTTGATAGTACCTGTCTTAGTAAAGGACCCTCAAATTTAGCCTTGTGTAGTATACCAGTAATCTATAACTAACCAGTGTTGTTCAAGATGAACAAGATACTTGTTAGTGTATTAAAGAAAAGTCTTTTCTTGCCCTGGTGTCCACTGCAGGAGATCCTGGTGTTGCAACAGCAATGGTCTCCTCCTGAAGTTCTACGTGACAGTTCTGAATGACGAGCTGAAGGGTCTGGCTGAGAAGAGCAATGCCAAGTCTCTGAAGGACCACCTGGAGATGTCCCTGGAGCAGTGCTACTACTGCCTGTACGGGCACCCCAACAAGAAGGCTAAAGCGCGCCATCTCATGGAGCACGAGTCACCACAGGTAAAAAACCTTCTTGAACTAGTTTAACTGTAATATCCAACACAAAAATTGGACTCAAATTTTCAACTGAACAGCACCAGTCTTTGTCAAGGAATGAACAGTCCACAGCTGTCGTGGCATCACGTTATGCAGATAGAACACGTGACTCAGTGAGTAAAAACCTTGTATAACTGTCCTCTTAAACGAGGGGCGTGCAATAAGTAATGGTCCTGACCCACTTCCAGTTGTCTGATCTAAATGAAATTTTGTATGTGTAATGATTCATATCTCTATGGGTTATGTTGCAAAAGACATCTCTGAACTAATTGTGGTTTCTGATTTACTGGTGTTTGAACTTAGTCAGGTGCGAAATGGACCAGGTGTGAAATGGAACCAGTTGAGTGTCGTGCAGTGATCCGGTTTTTGTATTTGAAAGGACGCACACCAAAGAAGACTTTTGATGAAATAAATGAAACTTATGGTGATGATGCCCCATCATATGACCTTGTAAAACGCTGGCATCCTGAATTCAAACGTGGCTGGAAGTCTGTGGAAACAGCTCCCAGACCTGGTCGTCCCTCTTGTGCCATTGATGAGGCATCAGTTGGAGGACCAACCTGGGGTGTCCTACAAAATCGGTGTCCAGAGCTGCATCAAACGATGGGAGAAATGCATAACTCTGGGTGATTCCTATGAAGAGAAAGACTAATAACTGTGCCAAGTTTCATTAATCTCCTGGAAATGGGTCAGGACCATTACTAATTGCACGCCCCTCGTACATCATCAACAATTCCAATTTCTTGCCCCCCCCCCTTGTTTCCTCTATTTTTCTGTTTTGTACATTTCCTTCAATAACTCCCTTATCCTGCATATGAACCTGTCTTCAACAACATTACACAATTTTCTTTGTCCTGTTTTACATGGAGTCTCTGCTGGTACAGTGTAAATTTAAACATTTTGATTCTCTGCATTTTCACCACAACTTGTCCCATTACACATCCTCTCTTCCTATTTCCTCCTCCCATTTTCTTTCCCCTGACACCCAATTTTTTTTCTTACTATTACCATTCATTTCTCTCTCCAGTATTTCCTTGTTCTACATATCTTATTTTATTCATCCTTCCCTTCTAAGGCTTAGGCCCAATTTCCAAAACAGGGCCCGGCCAGGATGTTTGTGAAAGTGAAAAAATGGTTACAAAGGAATATAAAAAATTATGCTCCTGACTAATTTTTTGTACGTTCAGTGTGTTTTGTTGCCTTTCTTATCATATTTTTCATTTCCAAAAGCTAGGCCTAAATCAGCAAGTTTCTGTTCCTTCCTTCTCCAGGTGCCCTTGACCTGGGATGACGTGGAGCCCATGTTCGAGTTCTTCAAACCCAAGGTCATCCCGGAGTTTGACAGCTACAAGACCAGCACAGTCTCCGCGGAGCTGGAACACCTGCTCAGACGAATCGTAGCGCTGGTTCCGACGGATCCCAATCCCGCCAACACGACAGAATCAGTAGTGGCGTACATCGAGGGTCAGGCGGACGAGCCTCCGGCCATCCCCAGTGACCGACCCATCACTCTCCCTGTTGTGAAGGAGCTGTACTATCTACTCGCTGACTACTACTTCAAAAACAAGGAGTCCAGGTTTGCCATCATTTTGTTTACCACTTACTTGTTTCATACATTAACATTTTCCTGACTGTAAAAATACATAAAAAACACCTGTCGAAAAGTTAGGTAATTAATAGTCAATAGGACTGCTTTCTACATTTGTATGAGTCATTAGCAAAGTCACGATAAATTTTGTTAAAGTAAAGAATTGTGCTTACAGATCCCAGATATTCTTTAAAATTTAAATTTCTGTTGCTATGTCACAATAATGTCATGACTATAGAAAGGTACACATGGAAAGCCACATATACACATAGCAAGACATTTTACTTGTTTCATTTATTGTTACTCTTATCTTTAAATAACGTCTTTTTTTCTCTCTCTTTTCCATGCCCTTATTACAGCAAAGCCATCAAGTTCTACCTGCAGGACATCTGTGTGTGTCCGGACAGACTGGACTCCTGGGCAGGCATGGCGCTGGCTCGCAGCAGCCGCATCGAGCAGAAGCTCAACTCACAGGAGCTGAAGAACGAGGGGCCCATCCACAAACACTCCCTCGCTGCACTGAGGTAAGAAGTGTGTCAAACATGGTTTAAACTTTGTTTGACAATGAACACTGTTACTTTTTCTATATGATGCTTACTTTTTAAATCCCAAGTTAAAAAGCACCAACAGGTAAAATGCATTTCCTGTATGTGTAAATGAATGAAATGAAAATGAAAGCCGATAAACAGGAGAAGCAGCATTATAATTTGAGACTAGCAGATGAAAGCTACTGTACATGTGATCTCAAAGCAGATGTTGGATGTGAAGTTGGATGTAAAGACTTTGACCAGCCATTTTTTCTGGCAGTCTCTGATGGTCAGAAGGCTTTATAGTTTACAGTTTTCCATCCCCAGATCTGCTTGCAGGTGTCAGGGTATAAAGCCATTTTATACCCTAACATTTGCTTGTAGATGTCCGGATATAAAATTGTTAATTTTTTTTTATTATCCGTTTTTCCTGACAAACTAGTCAGGAGGCTTAACAATTTTCCACCCAACATCCGCTTGGAGATTAGGGACATGTTAATGGACTACAATGAACACACATGCAAATCCTTACTGCGATTCTTCCTAAGGTGTTTTAAGAGAGCCCTCGAGTTGGACAACACCAACGTGTCCCTGTGGATCGAGTACGGTTCGCTGGCCTACTGGCTCCACTCTCACGCCTCCCGACAGCTCAAGCAGCGAAAGGAGATCACCCTCGCGCCCGAGATTGTCCAACAGATGGTCGGCAAGAAGGCAGAGATGCTGTCTAGGAGCGAGTACTGCTTCACTCAGGTGAGAGCCAGTGTCTTAAATGTAATCATACTTTATAATGGAGTAAGCTGCTTCAGTCCAGTATTGCAAATAGCAAGGTAAGCTTAAGGCAGGTTAGGTCAAATGCGTTTTATACATGTATAGTGGAGGTACATGTATAAGATGTTTCTACAGTAGTTTGAACTTAAAGACAGCATTTGTTATTCCCTTATATTTATGAACAATCGTTTGTGAGATTCACCCACTGAGATTCAACTTGAACATCAAGTCACTACCTGTAAAAATTCATTGTTTCCAAGTCACTGTTCCATTACCAAAGTCATTGTGACTCACTCACAGAATGTTGCCAAGTCCATGTATACAGCCAGACAAACAAGAATGGAGACAATAAGGCCTGCTGCTTTATCCAGACAATAACCTTCCTACTGTACAAGCCAGGGTGGAACCAGTCCAAATTTGGTGCCAAACGACTACCTTACTTCTAGTAGCAGACTGAGGGTTAATAGCTGATTACTATTTCCCAGGCTAACCAGATAGAGGGGGATGGCGAGGAGGAGGAGTGGCTCCATCACTACATGTTGGGAAAGGTGGTTGAGAAGCCTTAGCACACTAAGGGTTAATAGCTGATTGTTGTTTCTCAGGCTAACCAGATAGAGGGGGATGGTGAGGAGGAGGAGTGGCTCCATCACTACATGTTGGGGAAGGTGGCTGAGAAACCTTAGCAGACTAAGGATTAAGAGCTGATTGTTGTTTCTCAGGCTAACCAGATAGAGGGGGATGGAGAGGAGGAGGAGTGGCTCCATCACTACATGTTGGGGAAGGTGGCTGAGAAGCCTTAGCAGACTGAAAGTTAATATCTAATTGCTGTTTCTCAGGCTAACCAGATAGAGGGGGATGGTGAGGAGGAGGAGTGGCTCCATCACTACATGTTGGGAAAGGTGGTTGAGAAGCCTTAGCACACTAAGGGTTAATAGCTGATTGTTGTTTCTCAGGCTAACCAGATAGAGGGGGATGGCGAGGAGGAGGAGTGGCTCCATCACTACATGTTGGGAAAGGTGGTTGAGAAGCCTTAGCACACTAAGGGTTAATAGCTGATTGTTGTTTCTCAGGCTAACCAGATAGAGGGGGATGGTGAGGAGGAGGAGTGGCTCCATCACTACATGTTGGGGAAGGTGGCTGAGAAACCTTAGCAGACTAAGGATTAAGAGCTGATTGTTGTTTCTCAGGCTAACCAGATAGAGGGGGATGGAGAGGAGGAGGAGTGGCTCCATCACTACATGTTGGGGAAGGTGGCTGAGAAACCTTAGCAGACTAAGGATTAAGAGCTGATTGTTGTTTCTCAGGCTAACCAGATAGAGGGGGATGGTGAGGAGGAGGAGTGGCTCCATCACTACATGTTGGGGAAGGTGGCTGAGAAGCCTTAGCACACTAAGGGTTAATAGCTGATTGTTGTTTCTCAGGCTAACCAGATAGAGGGGGATGGAGAGGAGGAGGAGTGGCTCCATCACTACATGTTGGGGAAGGTGGCTGAGAAGCCTTAGCAGACTGAAAGTTAATATCTAATTGCTGTTTCTCAGGCTAACCAGATAGAGGGGGATGGTGAGGAGGAGGAGTGGCTCCATCACTACATGTTGGGGAAGGTGGCTGAGAAACCTTAGCAGACTAAGGATTAAGAGCTGATTGCGGTTTCTCAGGCTAACCAGATAGAGGGGGATTGCGAGGAGGAGGAGTGGCTCCATCACTACATTTTAGAGAAGTGGCTAAAAAAACCTTAGCAGGCTGAATGTAGAGGGAGATGGTTAATAGCTGATTGTTGTTTCTCAGGCTAACCAGATAGAGGGAGACGGAGAGGAGGAGGAGTGGCTCCATCACTACATGTTGGGGAAGGTGGCGGAGAAGCGGGGCAACCCTCCGCAGGTGTTCCTGGAACACTACCGGCTGGCTGCTGTCTACCTACACGAGGATGAGGCTCGCTACCCCCGCAAGATCCACTACCACAACCCGCCCGACCTGGCCATGGAGGCCCTGGAGGTGTTCTTCCGCATACACGCCTCCATCATCAAGTACATCCTGAAGGAGCCAAGCAATCCGGACTACGATCTGCTAGAGAAATATATCAAGGTATTTGACTTTTGGCCTGACTAAGTCACGCTTCTAGCAGCCCTCACACTGGCTTGCCAACATCTCTAATTCAGGAGAATTATGAACATCTGGATCCTGTTTCTTTAGGCAAATGTTCTGACATGGGCCAACTATTTTTGGACTTACAACTGTCTGTTACTATTATACTACAATGTACATTTTATATGTTATTGGAGGCTGTTTTGAGTCCCCATGGGGATAGTTCTAAAAACTTATAAAACAGCCTCAAGCTTTCGTAAGTTGAACATCACAAATAATGTATTCTGTCCAGTCGTAATGTTTGATGATTATTGAGGTACATATCTGCATGTGATGTAGAATTTGACACCTCCCTGTTACCCCATTTACTTCTGCTTTGAACGTTTGATGCCTAGAGTAATTGTCTTTGCACATACACTTAGGAAGCAGCCGAGAGCCCCTTTGCACTAGGTAAGGAGAAGAGGGAGAGACAGAGGGACAGGGACAGTGTGGGGAGTGCAGCCGAGTCCTCCAGCCAGGATGGACAGGACTCCTCATCCTTATCTAAAGGTACAGCTGGGTGAAATGCAGCTCCAACTAGAGTCTTGTTGCAAGTGTAGTGTAATCAACTCGTGTTAAAGCAGTGATTTCCTGTCTATTAGTAGGATAAAGTTCTAAGAGGAAAATGATAACATATGTAAAAGAACTGTTGACAAATACTATGCTAGAATTTAGTAGAAAAGAATTTTAGTAGAAACTAAATTGCAAAATCAGGTGTAAAATACAGAATAATGATAAGCCAGATCCTTACATCCGCTTGGAGATGAACAGTTGTCACATCAGGCACAACAATGTGCATTGACCTTGTCTTACCTTGTTTCCTAAAGGACATCCAAAATTGTCTTCAGCTCTTTTGCATTTACAGTTAAGGTATAAAAGACCAATCTCTCCCAGATCACTTCAGTGTCACTGACGAAAGATAGTAGATGCTATCTGAAACATCTGACCGTTTCCAAAATCATATCCAGTTGCTTGAGTAACTGCTTTTTGGCTTATCTTATTATCTGGATGTCTAACTTTCATCAATGTAATGTGCATTATATTTTACATTTACCCAACAGTGACGATGGCTACATGTAGCACAGGCCCAGGCAGCACCCCTACCTCCCCCACATACACCGCCACTCCTGTGGACCACGACTACCTGAAGCACAGGGACATACGGCGCTTCGCAAAGATTGGTGAAGCCAACAAGGTGGCCCAGGACTCTGCAAGCCCGATCCAGGTGCTGGGGACCTCTGTAGCTGCCAGTGTGGTAACCACCTCCACTGTCTTCACTCTGTCTTCAACCACTGGGGTGGTGTCTTCAGCTACAGGTGATAAAAGAAATTTCTGTCATGGAAGAATATGCAACATCACACTGAATTGTTATAGCCTGAGCACAATCCACGGTAGTGACCGCTGGCTCCATACTTTCGCTTGCTAACCACGTGGTTACATTGTCTCTTGTAAGTGAAAGTATTGAGCCATCGGCCACTACCAAACACTCAGGCTAGAATTGTTAAGGGTAATTTGATCTCTACAATTGAATACTTTCAGATATTTCAAGTTGACATCTATCACTGTTCTTCAGTGTCACTAGCATTTAGTAGAAAAAGTAGGATTAACTGGCAGTGACGTCATTTACCAGTTAAATAGTCTTGATATATTCAGTTTGTTTACTTGGTTGTCTAGCCTTTATTAACAAATTACACTGAAATAGAATAATCAGATTTTACTTGATAGTTCATACTACTAGTATATGACTACAATGGCATAATTTCCTTCCTCTAAGCTTATATTGGTAGCTATGGTGTGGAAGACATTACAAAGAACAAACACGATTGCTTTTATATTGAAAAAATTTAGCACTTGTCAAAATGGGAAAAGTGGACTTTCAACCTTAAAGTGGAGCCTGTTACATGCATTACGCCCTTTTCTTTACCAAGTGACTTACTCGAGGTGTCTCCCATGTATCAAAGCTCTGCTCAGAAGTATGGCTGAAAAGCATACAGCAGAGTCCAGTCTGGAGGGAGGCCAGTCCACATTGGCAGCCCGTCCTGTGGCTGCACTGCAAATAACAGCCACGGACGATAGTGTCCTAACTGTGCAGCAAAGTGCTGGTCCTTCTGAAGAGTTTGGTGCACCTTTGCAGGCAGGCCAAGAAGGTGGTCCGGGTTTCTCAGTAGAAAGCCTCCAGTAGAAAGCTTTCGCTGTCACTACTCCTCCAACTAGCATGTCATGGCTGCATCTGTCATAATGTAGAGTCTGACTTATATTTAGGAGCAGTTGTCTTTTTGTGGTTTGTTGACAGTCTATGTAGCTTCTCTCTGGCCATTTGCTGTGCATGGCTCCAGACTCAGAGTTTGCTAGCTACATGTAGTGGTGGCTGTTAGAGGCACTATTGCACAGACCTCTTATGCAGCTGGCATTGACAATGTTTACTCACTACTTGTGCACCTTCACAGTTTGGTTCCATTCTTCAGTTATACCACTGCAGTGGCACTGCCCATTCTGCATCTTGCAGCTGAGAAGTGCCTTATGAAGGGTAGAGCTTTTAGGATTTCTGACACGATTCCCTTTTGCGTCTATAGGTGATGTGCCTGTTGCAGACAAAGTTGATGTAAAAGACGGCCAGGAAATATCTTCAGCAAATTCTCAAGAATCCGTTGTGTTATCTGACACTCCTGTCAACCTGGAAGAGCCAGCTAAACCAGCAGGAGATGGAGGAAACACTATCACTGATCCAGCAATGCAGACTTCGCATACTGAAGGCAAGACTGTCACTGACACTACGGTGCAAACTACACCAGTGTGTGAGTCAGCCACAACAAGGCAGGCTGAGGAGCCGGAGAAACAAGAAGAGGAAAAGGAGCAGTCATCAGAGGAGCTCAGTGGCAGGAAAGAGAAGGACACTGAAACAGGGGAAGAGGTGCTAACACAGCCTCCTACACCAGTTGGTGCTGTAAGCGATGTTATTGTTGCCGGTAAGGAAGAAACGGCAGCTCCAAAACTTGACAGTGAAGAAAAACTTGTATCTGCACCAGAGGAGGAGGCGGAGAAGGATGTAAAGAAAGATGATAAGGAGGTCAAGAAAGATGGAGTCAAACCATTGCTCACAACTGACGCTGATACCTTGGTCAAGAAATCAGATGTACATGAAGCAGATAAAGATAAAGAAGGTGAGAAGGTAATGCCTAAAGAGAAAGAAAGCACAGAAAACCAAGCAGAAGAAACACCTGTCCCTGACACTAGTGAGAAGGCTGTTGATAAATCAGCCCCTGACATGGAAGCCAACACAAAGAAAGATGAAGAAAAGGAGAAGACAGAGAGCCAGGAGGAACCAATGGAATTAGAGACTGCAGGGAAGAAAGCACAGGAGACGTCTGAGACGTCTGAGACCTCATCTGGTGTCTTAGAAGACAAGGAGGAGAAAGACAAAGCAGAGAGTAAGGAGGAGGGCAAGAAGGAAGACACAAAACCAGGTATGTTTGTAGTTCATAATTATGTATTCACACATTTTTGTCTGCTTTTGTTTTGTAAAAAGTCTATCTGACAGTAACAATGACTGGCACATAATGTCCACATGGACTAATATTTTTCTCTAGTTGCTCTTGTATATACTTACATTATATCGTGATGTCCACATGGTCTTAAATTTGCCCTTATAAACTTGCCCTGTACACAGTATGGTTTTGTTATTTCCGCCAGCAATATGTCATAACTTGCACATATTATCAGACAGTGTATATAATTGAACCATTATTCATGAGAAGCTCAAATCGGCCTGCAGGTCACTTTTCATTGAGGTCATTATTAGACTAGTTTTAGAATCCATGTTTTAGAAACCATGTGTACTGCATTACTACCTTTTGTATCTATATGCCTGTACTTAGCCCGATAGGGCATGAATGTGCAATAAAGGCTATTATTATTATGGTGGTAAGGATCAGATAAAATTTGATATTCACATGGGTTTAATTAGATTGGCTTTATATAGTATCATACACAGTATGGTTATGTTACTTTCGCCCTCAATATGTCATATTGCACATACTATACCCACGTGGACTAATTTGTTTCTGTAATTGCTCCTGTATACACAAACATGTATATGTACGTAATACTTTTCATTTGGCAAAGGTTCGTTAGTTCTGTCCTCAATATGTCAAACATGTATATGTATGCATGTGTAATGATGTTCAAATAGGCTTGTTACTTGCCCATATATAATACATAATGATATATGAAATGGTGTCCATATGATTTTGTTATACAGGGAAATTTTGGAGATCACTATGAACAATTTTCTTCCTTCAAAATAGCTTTGTGGACATGGACTGCTTTCAATAAATTAATATTTACGACATACAGTCAAAACTGTCCATAGCGGCCACACAAGGGACAGTCTGCTGAAGAAATGTGGCCACTTTAGAGAAAATGCTTTTATCAATTGACCACTAGCAATAAGTTACAAAATCATGATTTTAGTGCCCACATCTTTCTCATAAAGAAACATTGTCTCGATCATCTCAGAATTCAACTTACAAATGTACCCTGCCAAAGTCAGATCTACCAATTGAAAAATGATTGATTTTGCCATGGGGAATGTTGGTAAATTCGCCGACAAAGACTTAAAACCAAACGTTCATGGAACACGTACAGTTGGTACTTCCGCTACCGCCAAAACCGGACGCAGGATGACATACCGCCGCTGTATGACCGCAATAGGCAGTGTTTCAGTATCTACCGGACAGAAATCGCGTGGCCGTGGCCGCATTGGACAAGTGGCCGCTATAGACTATTTCTTAATGCTTAGGTCAATGGGGAAAAAAGTGTCTGTATGTAATGATGTCCACAGAGGTTTGTTACTTCCTCTCCAGCTGCTGCTCCTGTGGACAGAGAGGCCCGCAGGAAGAACCTGATTGACCTGTGTGTCCAGGGGCTTCACCTGTGCCTCCACAGGTTCCCTCAGCACTACAAGTCCATCTACAGACTCTGCCACCTCTACTTCCACTCACCATTTCACAAGTAAGCATAGGTAGTCGACCGGTAGTCAGGGTACCTACCAGTAATACCATTTTTTTGACAAGATTGGTGACATGGCAGGTTTTGACCCGGAACCTCTTGGGCCTTAGCCCAACGCACTGCACATGTATGTCATGCAATCTCACTATCTGCATCTGCCTTTGTTTATAAAACACAAAATTATTTTTTATCAAGTTAAAGTTTTTTATAAAGCTTCTGTACATTAGGTTAGCTCAAAACAGTGTTGCATAAAACAGATCTGGGATGAAGTAGTTTCAAACTTGAGGAAACTTGAATTTGATTGAAAGGTTTATCTTTAAACAATGACCAGTCAATGAATTGGGATTGGTTAACAGTAAGAAGTAAAACTGAGCCTTAACAAAGGATTCAGCCTTTTAAGCCACAAGCAGTTCTTTCCACATAATCTACATAATCCAGTCAATGGTTTATTCAATGTAAATGTTGTAAACATGTTCTGATACTGGCTTTTTCTAAGTTTGGATTATGTTTCACAATTCGATCTTTCCTTGCCCATGCAGGAACCTCCCGTGGGGGCGTGACCTGATCTTGGGTCCCAAACAGGGCCACTGGAAGGAGTTGCCCCACATGCCTGCTCACAGCCTCTTCCACGAGAGGAACAAGACCAACCTCTTCAACGGCATCTGGCGCATCCCCGTGGACGAGATCGACCGCCCCGGCAGCTTCGCCTCCCACATGGGCCGCTGCGTCTCGCTCCTGCTGGAAGTACTGCGGCAACTCAACGACAGCAACACCCTGTTTCAGGTACACGGAGGCTCAGTGATGAAAGCTGGTTGACAAAGCACCACATTTTCAGGCCCTAATCTTCATTTTGCTCTTTTTGATGTGTGTATACTGTATAACTTCCCTAGCACATATCTAATACACTTTTTTAAGGTACTGTTTCAGTGATGAAAGCTCGCTGAAGATCACATCTGTCAGCTAACTTTCATATTTGTAGGCCCTAATCCTCATCGTTCTCTTTCTTATGTGTGTATACTGTAAAGCTGTACATTTAACTCCTTCTCTAGCACATACTAGTATCTGATATGCTGTTTTAGGTACACAAGGCTCAGTGGTGAAAGCTGGCTGACAAAGCACCTGTCAGCTTACTTTGATATTTCCAGGCCCTGATCTTCATTTTGCTCTTACACACATGTACATGTGTATATAAAGCTGTGTATTTAACTCCTTCTCTAGCACATCTTGGGGCAAGTTAATTTGCATTGTAGAATAAAGAGACTCTTTTTACAGAACCATAACTTTATTTTCACCGACGTTTTGGTGACCATCTGACCATTAAGGGCAATTCTGACTGGTTCCCATTCTGGGTCTGTCACCATCCCGGAGTAAGAACCACCTAGCCAATATGATGTGACCACTTTTTTTGTGGACCTTCAGACAATTTTTACTATTAAAACGAGCCATTTAGATTCCTGTCTATAGTGACCACCTGTCCACAAAGACCACATTTTGTTCAATCCCCTGAGTGGTCTTCTACGGCAGTTTGACTGTACTTGATTATAAAAGGTGTCGTTCTTTTCCAGCTTGCCACACAGCTTCACCGAACACCCGATCAGGGCAAGAAGTATCTACGTGACGTGGATCGCACCATGCTTGCCAAGCAGGCCTACAAGTACTCCTTAGAGACTCTGCAGGATATCGTCTTAGAGTACTGTAACGCGACGGAAGAAATGGAGAACTCTCAGCTGCTAAAACTCGTCCTGGACTGTTGGAAGGTCTTCCAGCACGGACAGAGAACAGGCAGCAACATGGACGTGGAGAGCAACATCCTCGCCGACGCGTACGCGCTCTACAGGATCGACGACATGGAGCCCGAACCGAGCGTTCTGGAACAGGCCATCAGCTACTGTCAGAACTACCAGCAGAGGCACCGCCTGCCGCAGACTCCGACGCACGAGAAACGCGAGAGCAGTTCCACGCCCACCACCCCCAGCAGCGGTGTGCAGATGGCACTGACCTTCTCCTCACCTCCTGCCCCTGTTCACATGGGGGGACCTAGAGCTGACACCTCTCCTGTCAGCACCAGTGGACAGCTACAGCGTAACCAGGCTGCGCCAAGCCATGTCCAGTCTACACCAACACATGTCCAGTCTACACCAACACATGTCCAGCCTTCTCTAAACCCAGCCGGTAGCGCATCTCAGCCTCTGCCAGCCTCCAGCAGCAGTTCCAGACCCAATCCTCCAGTTACAACTGCAGCAACAACTGTTGCCTCCTCATCGAAGGATTTGCCATGGAAACCTGCAGTCACTGCAGCAGAGGAGAAGAGAGAAAACAAAGGCCCTACCACCCCTACACACACCCAAGAACAGTCCACTCCACCTAAAGCAACAGCCTCACCCCAGGGTGTGCCAACAATCACCATCACCCCCTCTGGGTCGTCCTCTTCCCTGTATAGAAGTGGTGCTTACAATAAAACTGCTGAGGTGGCGCGTAGTACCACTACCACCGCACAGCCAAGCTATCCAAGCACCAGCTTTTACGCCAAGCCAGGGACCAGTGGACTGACCAAGCACAGGCCCAGGTCAGGGTCTATATCGGAGGAGACCAAGCAGAGGTTGAAGGCGGCGATCCTCACGCAGCAGTCGGCGGCTAACGTCCACCACACGCCTCTCCCGGAGACGGACTCTCAGAGCGATGTGGAGTACATAGAGATTGACAGCAGCCAGGAGGAATCCTCTCAGGATAGTATTGCATAGGTTCAGAGACATTCGTTGACCATGCAAAGATGTATGATATGATATATATATTATGTGTACGACCCTGTTGTACTGTTAAAGCCCATGTCACACAGTGAATGAACAAGCTTCCACAGGATTGCCAGCAGGTCCCTAAATTTTAAAATCTACGAGGCTCACTCAGTGACCGATGACCATTGGCTGATCCCTAAAAATGGTGTGATGATCAGGAGAGAAAATATTATTCAGATCTAGAGCAAACAGACCCCTAGGCTTGTTGCTCCATTTCTCATACAGTGTTTGTCTTCATTCAAATAAAACAGGCTGACAATAGAATAGGATGCAGTGTGATGGTATTCTTTAATGAGAAAATGATATACAAGTTTCCTTGTAATGGACGGACACATATCCACGTACATTGTATACGTGTACCATTTAGGATGTTGTTGCAGGGTATTGTGTAGTTAGATATGGTGATGAGATCACATACTTAGAACAGTGTTAGAAAGTTATTATCATATTTCACTTATCAATCATCTGTAAAAGCTTTGGACCAAGTGCTTTTATCCTGAAAATATTAGCACTTGTCGAAATGGGGAAAATGGAATTCCAGACTTAAAGTGGAGACTGTTTTAGGGTACTAGTATTGTATTGTGTGCCCTTGGCTTATCCACGTAAAGGACTGAATAACAGTTACCAAAAGACTGAAAAGTTAGTTTCGATGATGAAGTTGGGAGAATCACGTCCCCAGTGACTTCAGCTCCAGTGCTGTGTCCTCCAGGATGTCCAGGAACATTCTGGCGTGGTGCGGCTGGAAGATGAGCGCTGGTCGGATCCGAAGAGCCTTCGCTCCACAGCCTGCACACTGCACACCTGCAAACCATAGGGCCTTTATCAGATATTGAATGTAGAGCATTAAAGTTAAACTAAAGCCACACAGTGATCGAAATATTTCTTTTAGCCATCTTGTCCTGGCAGGTTGCGCCATCAACATTTCAGGTTGTCCCTCTTTAAAGTTGTTACTTTCTTAAAATCAGCTACTTAATACTGTAAATGCATTTAAATTCCCGGGGATTTAATTTCGCGATAGCGGCAAAAGGACGGTTTGCGGTGGTTTTAAGTTCGCGGTAGCACCATGCACTGCACTTAATGCCATGGAAAAATTTTCACGGTGGTTTTAAGTTTGCGGTAAATTTGCAACGCAAAAAACGCGCACATAAAACCACTGCCAAAATTTTTGCATTTACAGTATCCATTATTATTTCCTCCAGTTACATGTACATGGATAAAATGTTTTATCTGATCAAGAAATAAATTCAAGATTTTATGCACCTAGGTGTGGGGTTAGTGGCATTCCAATTGCAAAATTTCAGGTTGCGCACTGCGCTATCAGGGTTTAAAATTAAGTTTCGCCAAGCAAAATGCAGTTGCATTTGCAGGTGGGTATTTCAAGCACTGGACACATCAACTAAATTTCATAGTGTTCAGATTGGACAGAATATTGCTGATCCATGGGATCCAGGGATAACATGAATTCAAAACATGTAATCAGGTTCTTTTGATGAAATATTTTAACAATTTCACACAACAAAGTGTGCTTCTTGAGTAGTTTCAACTGAAGTCTGTTTTTCATCCCGATAGATCTCATCTTGCAATTCTCTTGTCAGGTTTGTGCCTTGGAGCAAACGTATTGCTGGAGTAATTGTGGGTGGACTCACATGTTTCTTCAAGGCCAATTCTTTCTTATTGGCTTATTGGCTTCTCTCTTTTTGAATTATCAAATATCAGAGAACCAAGGGAGTAGATTGATTCTGGGATTACTTTTGCTTTGGGGCTTTTCACTATTTGGGACCTTGACATCAGTTTTCGACAATCTACTGCGAAGGTGTCAAACACCAAAGGTATTATGAAAGCTGTAGCTGCCTCTCATAGGTGTGGCCTATATGAGTTCCTTCTCTTGCAGAAAATAGACAATCATGAAGGCAATCACACTGACATCATCTGGGGTACAGAAATAATCTTCAGCCAACCATGAACTTTCTGCAATAACTATCATACATGTAGTAAGTTTTCCCTCAAGAAGAAACTAATAGTACTAGTTTTTGCATCACCCCTATACACAGTACTCCCTCTTGATGCATTCATACTCTTCACACACACAATGAGACACCAACACAAGTGGGCGTGGACACCCTCAAGAAGAAACTACCGGGTAATACTAGGAGTCATGTACTAGGAAGAATAGTAGGCAGTTACTTTTGACCAAAGGTGGTGGCATTATAGTTATAGTACCATTTAAGTCTTAGACTCACAAGGCTTCATATTCAAGACTTACCTTTGTTCCTTAGTGTTGCTACAGCTCTGTCTCTGGTCGAAGTGTTTGGGAAGTCAACAGCACAGAAGGCCCCTCTTCCACGAGCATTAGAGAAAACTTCAGCATGTTTGTCCTGAGAATGGATACATTTACAGTACAGTAACTATATTTGTTGACTTTTATGACAGTGCTGACTTTTATGATTACTTCTACATATTAGTAACGGCAGACCTAGACCTAGACCTTTCAGACTGTAGTGTATCAATCTGTACTATTAAAATATAACATTATATAACCTATAACATTTACTGTTGGGTATTCATTAGCTTTTCCTACCAAATTTTTTAATTCTTATCCTGCAACAACTACAATTAGTTTTAGAATGCCATTGTAATTATTGTCTTATATGTCTTTCAAATTATCTTATTTTCCAAAATATATGAGAGTGATAACATCATGAACCACAATAAGCAGCAAGTGTACATTGTGAATAATGAAAGTTTTTTTGGATACTAATGATTAGGAAACATGGAAAGTACCCAGTACATATAATCAGGTGTGATCAGACATGATGGTCTTGTGACTCACCTGTATTTTCTCCAGTCCTTGTAAGATCACCTGTCCAGTCTCTGTCATGTTGTCCAACAGCCGATCTTGTTGAATCACGTTCAACACTGCTTCCAAAATCACCAGCTTGGCAGGATCTCCCAGCCATGTGTTCATGATCCGCATGGCCTAGTTTGTGCAAGAAATAGAAAAACTTCTTTTAGTGTTCTTTTAATAATTGACTTAATTTTAAGGATGACATACATGTGTACGCGCATTTAAAAAAGACTGGCCACACTGACCCCATAGCATCCCTCCATAGTCAATAAGAATTTAATGTTAATTTGCCAGAGGATCTGCTCTCCAGGGGAAAAGGCACATGGTCAGGCAAGGGGCCACAGAGCCCTTGTTCCCCTCTTTAAACAAGAATGGCAATAAATACATAATTAAAATGACAATGATTGTCTCTTACATTGTACATGTGCATGTTTACTGGAGGCAAACATAGGACAAAGCAAGCCTAGAATTCAGTCACTGGCCTTACTATACATACAACAACATTATAAAAGTCCTTTACATTCTGCTAGACAATCGCCTGGACAATCTGTCCGGCGCCAATGGCCACCACTTCTGGCAACTAGCCCAGCTGTGCTTATGCAATACTTTCCGCAGGTTTCACAGATGAGTTTGGTTGTTTGGCATGGTTCATGTCTGATGCACCTTCCATCAGACTCCTATACTCATCAGACACTAGATACATGTACATATTATCGAACACCAGCAATCTAATTTTCAAAATGGTAACTTTCAAGTTCTTATACAGTTCAGGCTCTCACGGGGAGAATTGTTCCCAAAAGCATTCACCGCTTCTTACAAAAGTTGCAAAATTACCTTTGCAGCAAATGCATGATTGCATATGCTGTTTATACATGTAACTGTTATACCGTTCACAAAGTTCATATGGATGCTGGAAACTTCACTGTATTACATGAGTCTTCTTTTGATTCAGTCTCAAGTTCAACACAGCTACAAAATGAGATCCTCAGCCTTGTGCCTGCTACCAATAATGTTCTATGTGAATTTAAGCTTAACGCACCCCTTTTGGCCTGAACTCCTCCTTGAAGTACAGCCCTCCGATCACCATCTTCTTGGAGAAGGTGACGATGTCCGGAGACTCCTCCAGGCCCCAGTGCTCGTGTGCCCACATCTTCCCTGTCAGACCCGCCCCAGTCTGCACCTCATCAACAACAAAGGCTGACCTATTCTGTGGTGGACATAAAATAGCAATGGTAATTTTCAATGATTGTAAATTCAAACCGGCAGAAGTACAGTATCAGTAACGTTAGGGTTACATATTTCCACAGTAACGTTAGGGTTACATATTTCCTGTCAGACCTGTACCTCGTCAACAACAAAGGCCGACCCGTTCTGTGGTGGACATAAAACAACAATCAATTGTGACCATTTTCAATTTGTCAGAAGTACAGAATAACGTTAGGGATACATCTTCCCTCAGGCTGTCAGACCTGCTCCAGTCTGTACATTTTGTACCTCATCACCAACAAAGGCCGACCCGTTCTGTAGTAGACATGGCAATCATGGCAATTTTCAATTTACATTTTGAAATCAAACTGGCAAAAGTACAGTATAACGTTAGGGTTTGATCTTCCCCGTCAGACCTGCCCCAGTCTGCCCTTCATCAACCACATAGGTCGACCCATTCTGTGGTGGACATCAAACAACAATCAATTATGACCATTTTCAATTTATATTCTGAAATCAAACTGGCAGAAGTACAGTAAAGTTAGGGTTACATCTTCCCTGTCAGGCCTGCTGTACCTCGTCAACAGCAAAGGCTGACCCGTTCTGTGGTGGACATCAAACAATCATGGCAATTTTCAATTTACATTTTGAAATCAAACTGGCAAAAGTACAGAATAACGTTAGGTTTACATCTTCCCTGTCAGACCTGCTCCAGTCTGTACATTTTGTACCTCATCAACAACAAAGGCCGACCCATTCTGTAGTGGATATTAAACAAAAATGTCAATTTTCAAATTTGTTGTGAATTCGAATCAAACTGGCAAAAGTACGTTAGGTTTACATCTTCCCCGTCAGATCTGCCCCAGTCTGTACCTCATCAACAACAAAGGCCGACCCGTTCTGTAGTGGACATAGATGAATAACTCCGATCCTCACCTCCTTAGCTAGTTTCCCACCATAGTACTGATGAAAAAAAAAAGATGATGAATAACTCAGATCCTCACCTCCTTTGCTAGTTTCCGCAGCTGTCTAAAGAAGCTGTTGGAGGCATGGCGATCCCCCCCTTCAGACTGGATGGGCTCCACCACTACCCCAGCTACCGGTCGGCCCTTGTTCTTGTACTCTTGCATCAACTGAAACACCTGGAAAATATGGTTTTACACTTTTTAAAGATATAATGAACAATTCTTAGCAAAAAGGTCACAAAATTATTTGTACAAATCAGATAGCCATGAAAAGGCAGAATAAGATTGGTATTGCTTAAGTGTTTATGGCCAGCATAGCTCAAGATACTTGGGCAATGGATCTTTCTTACATATATTTTTGGTGTTTAGGTAGGTGTTGGCAAAACAAAGGACAAGTTCTATGGTTGACCACCTAGTGGCTGCCTGTGGTACTGCAGCAGAAATTCTTACAAGTTTTGCTTGCTTGTGTAATATGATGTTACAATTTTTTTTCCTCATGATTGATATATATATATTTATATATATACAGCTTACTTAATGACAGGGTATGAAGAAGCCCTAATGGATTTAATTGCATTTACCTGTAGTACACCTGGTGGTATAAACTTTCAATCATCATCAAATGTCATTTGGTCAGCTTGAGGCCATTTTTTTGGTTGCATGGGATCACAGATCCTGAGTGGCGCATCATTTCGTATTTTGGTTGGCGAACCTCCCTCTCCCCCCCTCTCTCTCCCTCTCTCTCTCCCTCCCCCCTCTCTCTCTCCCTCTCCCCCCTCTCTCTCTCTCGTTCTCTCTCTCTGTGCCCTGATCAACGCTAAAGGAGCATTCTCAACCTTAGTTAGTTTGTGCCACATTCACCTATCCTCATTGCCCTCAATATCCAGATTCTGCTGGCCTACCCCCAATGTCTCATGTAAGACTTTCAGTACAAGTCTGTTCTCTAGCAACACACATCCTCTCGTGTTTGCACTGGCACTGCATGTAATAACGTGTAGCCTGACATGCAAGCGTGGCCATGGGACATAAAGATTTGCATTCTGTTCACAGCAGAGCGTACCCTTACTATTTATTTTTCATTCTGGTGATTCTTGGGTGTGGCTGAAACAGATACCTTGTCCAGACACCTCTCCTCCTCCAGCCTATTTTCCTGTGCGTTCACATCTAAAGGATGCTTGGTGACAGGGAAAGGTGCGATGGGCCAGTCCAGTACCGGCATGTCCACCTTGTGGAGGGGTGCTGAGTGGGAACTACTCAAGCAACCTGCAAGCACACCAACACCATGTCATAGGTAACGCCGGTGTACCTTTATCTGTGGGGTAGCCTTTATCCGTAGTTTTAATAAAATAGGGTATTTTAAGGGATACCAAGTCAACGGATGGTGCTTTCAAGCTGCAACATTTTCAAAATAAAAGTCCTTCAACTTGGTATCCCCAAGGTTACCCTGTGGATAAAGGTATTAATAAAACTAGCATTACAGTTTTTTTCCTGTTTCCTGTCTTTTGATTGACAATTTGCAATTTGCGTCTATTGATTCTTGCAGCTATTATGAGATAAAAGGGATATAATCATATGATTACTTCTAATCAAGGAGGTATCTATCTAGGACGTCCTTGATCTAATTGTGATAATTACTATGATCCTGTCTGCAGATAAAAATTAGATACTTCTTATTAAAGGGGATAACATGGTAAATTGGAGGCTAAGGAATGACATTACAATACCCTGCATGTGGTACAGCAAAACAATTACATGTATTTAAAGATATTTTCTTTCTTATTGTCTTAGGGATGTAGATTCATCTGATCATCTACAGTGTGTCCTCATGTATTCCAGATAGAGGTTTACTCAATGTCATGCAAAGAGAACTTTTCCCAGGCACAGGGAGTTGGTTCTGAAGTTACCTTTCCTAAGGAGTAATTTGGAAGGAACTCCCGGGTTTTATGTAGTGGTACGGTGGCATAGTTTTGTCAGTTTATTTGTTGTGATTTTTCTTCAGTTTTGGGCTTGTATTAATGGTGGAGAGTGGAGACACTGGTGTCACCTCCAAAAAGAGGATGATCTGAACTGAACTGATTAATCATCTACGTTCAGGAATAATGATGATCACAATGTGTTACTGTCATTAAAAAAATTCAATCTTTTAAAAAGAGAACTTGTATGACTTGACTATATACCTATGGTTCTGCCATGGAATCCACCTTCAAAGCCAAGTATGGTCAAATTTGGGCTACCTGGCTCCTGCAAATACATTTTGTACATAGTAGAAGTGAATGATATACATGCAAACCATGTAAACTTACACTTCACGTATATTCTTTTAAATCTGCATGAATTAAGGTACATTAGAGTCATTCTGCCAAAAGTCATCAGCATCAGCATGATGCTAATTGCTTTAGGCATTATGCTTGGGAAGCAACACAGTCTGGTAATTTAACTTGGGATGCTGAAGGTTTATCCACTTTGAGAAAATTAATCAGGACACCATCTGGCCATGCTGGCAAGATTTACATGTTTTTGGTTTCCTCAGTTTTTATTTCAAGTCAAAAGTTTTTGATGCAAATCCTTGAAGTTTGGCTCAGAAGTTACTCACTTCATGTCTCATACACGACTCCAGTTCTTCTTCTGTGGGGATTAGACTGCCTCTCTGTCTAGCCTAGGAAACATTTTAAGACAAATGGTGTTAAAACATGGCATGCATGCAGTATCAGTTACTGAAAATGGATTGAAGTTACTATATATGCAGTGTTTTAATTCTGCAGAAAGGAGACGATTGAGTGTTTGCAATAGCACTATAATCAAATACTAATGGAAATAATACTGCCACACACAGGTGCCACATTTATAGGAACGGCCAGTTGGAAACCACCTACTTAGAGGGTGTACAGATGGACAGAACTGGCACCTGTGACACAATATGATACTGTACCCTATATCATAGGACGTATGTGTACGTGTGTACTAGCACGTAGACAGGGCGGTTGGCAGGCAGACAAAAATTTCTGCTGTCGTTTTCAGTTTTCAGTTATATGTTCAATGCAAAAACAGTGACTATACTCCACAAAGTTTAACTTTAATGCATTTACAGTACATGACTATACATTGCTATTCATATTTGCAATTTTTCTTTAAGGCTACTAGCAGCCAAAATTTGAGAGCATACAAACTTTAAGGCTTCAAATGTGGATTCCAAGGCAAAATCATTCCGTGTTTTCTATATGCAATGATCTCTATTTGGACTATGAGCAAAGTGACAATCATGCATTATACCTTACATGTACACTCATTATGGAGATTTGTACGTGTGTTTTAACTATTTTCATTGTTTTTGGAAATTTGAAGTTAACTGGAGTGATTAATGTACAGTCAGAAGGCTGGAGTACTACTCATGAAGGTTTATTCAACATAAAACATGGTGAGTACTGGGGTAAAAAAATTACCATGACAGTTACAGTAGGAACAGTAGGCCATGGTAATTGCTCATTGACTCTTGACTTTAGGCAGCCCCAATTGGGAATTCTGAAATTGGAGAACAGAGGCAATCAATTATCCTTACCCTGTACCAGAAGAAGACAGCCTTGAAAGCATTCTCATTAGCGCAGGTGCCACACGCCATTGTCTGCACCTGACAGAACCCCGGTGGAGCCACCTGTTGGTTGGGAAGGTCATGTCAGGTAAATTGGCACGGACAAGTCATCGTTTTTGTTAGCGTGTACACCAAATGGAGGGTCCAACAAAAAAGCAATTATCTGGTGAAAATAGCAATCAAGATACATGTGAAATATATCCTGTGGAACGTAAGAATTACTGTGATGGGAAGAATACTGTGCACACTGTCTTCACAGACTTAATCCAACTAACCATGATTTATACAGCTACAGTAAGCCTTTACAAGTGACCATCTGTCTTTAGTGGGAACTTTTGGGGGTCCCATAGATTATTTTCCCAATGACCAAAGCATGAAGAATCCTGTAGTATACAGCAAGTTTGACTGTACACTGATTGCTACTGGATTCCCACAACCACAGAAAACAATTTCCTGACGTCTGATACGTGTACTACCCGGTAGTAACCCCGCCGCTGTCAGCTCTTGCATTTAGAATTCTCAAGAATGCTTACCTGCAAAAGCTTCTGCAAAGTGTCAGGAAAGTCAACAGGGGGTAGTACTCCCAGCGCAGGACGGTTCACAAATGCACTCTGGATAAACATAGATAAAATCCTGAATAGCGTTTCTTCTATAATGGTGAATTATAATGCATGTAGTGTTGCAACATAATATGTGTACATGCATGTACATTTCCGGTTTTAAAGTACTAGTGTTCCACAGTTGTTTGTGGTGTCAGCATAACCTAGTATAGAAATGAAAGCTCAACATATCCTGGCATGAAAGATGCATACAAATGTTGATTTGTTACATACTACTTAAACTTTGTGACATGAATGATGAAAAGAAGACTCACCAGGTTGTTTTCGTCAGTAAGAGCCGAAACAACGGCAGGGTGGTTGTAGCCTAGAATGTAAAAAGTTTGTATCTGGATATCCTGGACCTACATGGCATTGTAGAAAAACAGTCACGAATCTATCTGTTTGTTGAACTTAAGAACATAACTCTCATTTAGCTAACACTTGACTGAATGTGCTAGAAGAATGTAGTTTTACATTACATTTAGAGGCCTAATTTACTATTCAATGTAGCAACCCTGTTGGATATCATCTTCGCTGGGTATATCTAGTCATTGGATTCAAATTCTGTACAGGGTTTTACTTTAGGCCCTATAGCAATATTTTGTACTTGAAACATGTATAACAGTTAAATGTTTTGTCTTTTTGTGATCTGTGCTTATCTCGGTTGGACTGACTCGTTGGGCAAAAATGTACAATTAAGGTCTTTATTCATTCATTATTCACAAAGGCATAAAGATACCCAGCGGTAGAGAGGCTATCTGCATGTACACATCCAGAAGACGGTTGCCGTCAGCATCCACCAGCCAGTTTCCTCTGCTCTTCTTGAAGTCACAGAAGAACTGAACCGCCTCCGTGTTCTGAAAACAAGTCGTTGGATATTAAATAATTAGCAAATTATTAGATTTATACGCAACTGTAATGTCCTAAAAGTCAGAAATATCAGTGGATGGTCGAAAATATATCGAAATATCGAAAATCAATGGAATTTGATGTTCACAAATGCAGGAATTCATCAAAGTTGAGCTTTATTCATTTCACCTGAATGTTGTCCAAGGACTTCAGCAGCATCTGTAGCAAAAACCAAATTCGTCAGTGGTACTGATTTAATTATAGGTCCTCTTTTTCCCCACAAGGTTATCTATGATTCCTATTAAATCCTGGCCACTATTAAATTGATGTACCATATGCTATTCATTAGGCAGTAATTGTATCTATTCATCTCAGATATATTTTTCCTTAGATCTGAAGGTTGTGTGACCTTTGAGCGAGGCCCTGGAACCTGTGTAACAACATGTGGTCCATCGTAGTCATAGTCGTCTGGTAACAGCTTCTGTTGTGCGGATTGGGCCAGGCACCTGGCTGCTGCAGTCGAGGAAAAAGATACAATAGGAGCCAGTTAATTGCGTAATAGATTAATGCACACTTCTGTTAATTGCCAAATCCCAAACCGGTGCGGTCCAGCTGGATAACTTCACATTATCACACCAGCTGGATAATTGCACAAAATATGTTGTCGAATAGGCTGTGCAATTAAACGCAACGTGACCGTTATCAGAAACACAAATTTTCCTAAAACTAACTAATTCTTTTGCTGTTGCATTCAGACAGGCAAGGAGATATACTATGGCTGACTTGATTGTAAGGTTTCTTCAACACAATCAAGAGTTGGTACCTACTCTCGATTCTGTTGAAGAAACCTTACCTTACTGACTTTTTTTGGGCACCAATAGTAAGAAGCCGAGGCTCCTAAGACAGGCTGTGTTAGAAATTAGGGGCTTGTAAACTGATCAGAAGTCTTCATGGGCAATGCCTACACATGCATGGTTGTTATTCCAACTTATAGGTATGCTTCATATCTTTAAGCAATTTTCACATTTACCAAATAGCAAATCAGATTCACTAAAAAGTACTTTCAAGTCAATATATATTGGATTTTCCTTCTGGTACCACAGCACATGACCATAATTACTTTAATGATATCAATGTATACAGAGCTAAAATAGCATATTTGCTGAGCCAAAAATCTGTGTCACCCCAAGTTAATGTGTAAGTACAACGTAAACATGGTGTGTTTGGTGTAAAAGGGGCAGTGGTATCACAGTCGAGAGTTACAATACACTGGCACATTGCTGCCATGAAAGACTGGAGAATTTCCACTACTATTTTTTACATGTGTTAATGTTACTAGTAGTTGAATGCAAACGTCACCGGGCATAAATTACGCAACTGAGTAATGTTTTTCATAAAATCTCTTTCATGGAGGTATGAGGTCGCCGAACTCTAGTTTTTTTTTCACTCTTTGTTGCCATATCCCTGTTGGCCAAACTACTTAAGCCCGGAGACGGGAATTTTTGTCACATGTTTTCAATTGATATTTTATCCACCATCGTTCCAGCTATCAGAATGCTATGACGGTCTCCTTCATCGTTTTGATTTTGATACTGCTGACCCCCCCCCCCCCAAGAGATTGAAATGGAATAGTCCTAAGGAATTGGTTTTAATTACATACACCGACTTCATGGCTTACCCGGTTTCCAGAGGGTGTTGGTCCGAGATAGGAGCTGCTTCAGTGCAGCCATAGATATTGACATGTCCACAGCTGTCCAGCAAAAACATCCAGTGGTAATAAATGCTCTCTTCTTGAAAACTGAAATCACAACATGACAAGTAAATAACTTAACGTTGCAAGTGTCAAAACGATTACGTAAACAAACGGTTACTTGCCTGGAACGACAGATCACTTAATGACAAACACGACAGTAGATCCTCCATTCTGTATGTATCACAACATTTCAAAACATTTACCGCTACAAGTCTTAAAATATTCTCATGCTTAACAACACACCTGGCACGCCCCCTCCAGGTGATCGCCAGGTAAAGCAACAGGTAAACCCGAACCAAAGTTCACCTGGACTGAAACAACAGCGGGCAGTCACGTGACCGGATTAAGGTCGATAACCATTCATTAGGTGATCAAATACACATGAACAAATGTAAACATTGGGTAAGACTGGGCAGGTACGGCCGTTGTTAACAATTTACAGTGGTTTACGTTGTTCTTAACCTCATAGATTGTTTTCAGCTGTGCTGTCGTCACGCCAATGCCGAGCAACAATGTCAAAGTACGCGTGTGAAAACTAGCGATGGCAATGAGATCTGAAAACCTAATAGATACAAAGGTTTGTGCGCCTTGTGCCCCTGTGGTCTTTTCCTCCCCATAGTTTGATGATACAGTTGACAGCTTCACCCTTGCTCAACGTTAATTTGAAATGGTAACAGTTAGTAGAGACTCTTATTGATGGCTACTCAGCACCAAGGACAAGCCATTACATCACACAGTTAAGACCATAGTCACACACGTACAAGCTCAAATCATAGCATTTCGATGTTACTATTCTTCAGGTAGCACATTGTCATTTATGTCAATGCCGAGCGACGATATCAAAGTACGCATGTGAAAACTAGGGATAGCAGTGTCTGAAAACCTAATAGATACGAAGGTTTGTGCACCTGTGGGTCTTTTCCTCCCCATAGTTTGATGATACAGTTGACAACTTGACCCTTCCTCCTCGTTCATTTGAAATGGTGGTAGAGGCTCGTATGTGATGATTGTTCAGCACCAAGGACAGGCCATAGACACATCACACAGTCAAGCCCATAGCCATATACGTACTAATGCAAGCCCAAATCATATCCTTCGTTATTACTATTCACAGTGATTCACATTGTTCATCAGCTAGGTAGCACATAGCATTTATGTCAATGCCGAGGGATAATATCAACTGAATACGCGTGTGAAAACGGGCGATGGTAGCGAGTCTGAAAACCTAGTAGTAAAATAACCATTTTTTGTCACATTGTGCCACTGTGATTCCTTTCCTGCCCATAGTTTGTTGATACAGTTGACAACTGCTCCTCGTTGGTCGTATGGTCCATGGCAGAGGCTCTGATGCGATGGCTATTCAGCACCAAGGACAGGCCATAAGCACATCACACATCACTGTCTATAGTCACGCACGTATTAATTCAAGCCCATTTTCCAGTATATCTATACTATGTAATCGTATGTATCAAGTGTCACTAGTATCAAGTGTCACTAGCATCAAGCTACACCACGGTCCAAAAATTATGAAGTCGACTGGAAAAAAATCATAATACGCTACAGCTTTGTATTTGCTTTATCCATAAACTATTGCCCACTTACTTTATCTTTCAATGCTTAATGACATGGACAGCTTTTTCTTCCTAACCTAACAAGCAATACTGTGTTTAATCACCATGCATTTCCATACGAAGAGATTTTACACTTGTATACACTAAAATGTGGACGGTCTCAAACTACTGCTAAGCACTGCGATGCAACTAAGTAGTCTGATATTTGCAGTTCAGAGTTTAACGTTTAACTGTCATTTTGAAGGACTTGATACTTGTTGTCGCATGACATGTATGTTGTCATATCGCATCATGTCGTATGTTGAGTTTCCATAGAGAGCTAACCATTGTTATAAAGCATATTTAGAATGTAGTCACAACACCGTGGCTACGCCATATAGTATGTGGGCAAAAAATATGTCCGATATTTACAGTTGGTAGCTTCTGTCATTTTAATCATTCTACATCAAGGACACTAAAGACGTCATTGTAATTGGAGGATACAGGTTGACACAAAAACACAATAAAACACGTTTTTCTTGGTATGATAAGCCCATAACTTTGAGTTTCCATAGAGAGCTATCCAGTGTTATAATTTTGTTAGAATGTGGCCATTTCACCGTGGCTAAGTTATGACGTACAAATGTATGTGGGCGAAAATATGTCCGATATTCACAGTTGGGAGCTTCTGTCATTTTTAACTGATTTACACGAAGGATACTAAAGACGTCATTAGTGCGTACATTATAATTGGAGGCTACAGGTTGACACAAAAAAACAACATGTTTTTCTTGGTATGATAAGCCCATGACTGAATAAGGTTCTTAGAATTTCAGACAGGCGATGCGAATGTATTAAGGCCCGGGAAAAGCAATGCTGTGGTTCAGATTATGGTGTTGAAAAGAATATGCCCGATATTTTTTTTCTTTTCTAGTTTTCGGACCAAGTGAGCCAGAAAAGACAGTGAAACAAAATAAGACTGAAACGCACCAGGTTTCGCGCTGTTTTTTTCAACATCATCGGTCGGCTGCGGTGCAGTCGAACACAAGTCTTGTCCACGTCTGTCTGTCCGCAGGAAGCGCAGTAATATCGTCAAGTCTCAGGTCGCCCTCCGCGTCCCCAGCAGGTTCTGCAAGTAGTTCGCCTTCTACCGTCCTGGGCGTCGCTTGTTGTTGTCCTGAGTGGCTCCTCAATGGGATTCTGAGGGCATTATTACGATACGATATTGAAAATTCTGAGGACCCACATTGTGCAAGCTCAAATTTCAAAACTTTTTAATAAACGTGCATTAACTTTTCAAAATATCAGTTAACAGAGTGTGAAATACAGGGAATTTATTTTTATCTTTTGATATTATCTCCCCAATGTTAGATCGAAAACTTTCCTTTCCCAGCATTCGCCCGTCGGCTTTATACATGGAAACTATGCTCACAAGTGCTAGGATCAGCAGGTCTTTGATATGGTCGGTCGGCCCAAAACAGAACATTTTTTCCGAAGCCCCAACAGCCCTGAATCCTGTAGAAAGGATGGGGATTTACAGGGATATACTTCAGCGACACAGAAGGAAGACCGGGCGCGGCGATTTCACAATTTTCCACTCAGAATACACTCACTGGATCCCAGTCTGTTTTCTTCCGTATCACTACCTAATACTCTTGTGTACAGGCTTGGGGTAGAAAAGCCAAGTTGCTTTATTAGCTTTTCGTACCACATTTTCTCCATCCATATCCAAAGCCAACGGACTTTGCATGTCACGGAAATGGTGTCTCCGGCACGGCGAGCTTCCGTTTCAGTTATTCTCATCGAGATGATGTTTAGTTAGGCTATAATCGTGAATATTATGGATGATATTCAAGACGGCCACAAAGTGTTAAAGCGTAGAATGCAAATCGTTTAAAGACGTTATATGAATATAGAGAAGGAAGATAGACAACGACAAAAACTTACTACAACAACATCCTGCCGTGCCACTCTTACTCCAGGGATCCACAGCTCATAACTTGTCCACAAACAAACAAGTATCCGATGCATTACATACTTACATTGTACTAACTAAAATATTTCAGCTGCACCACCTTCCTATGGACCACTAATAGGTATTTGCTCTGATTGATTTTAATTGTATTGTACTTATTGTGTTTATTGTACTATGTATGTGCCTTAATGTGTATGCTGCACAGTATCTTGCTCCCTGGTGCAGTTTGTATTGTCTCGTTACAATTCAAATAAAGTTAAAGACAAAAAAAAAGAATCGAGGGTCAATAACCCGCTACTTTTTTTTCTAAAGAGTACCGCCAAAAGAATCATACGCAACTACGTTGCTTTCATTACACGTGTATTACACGTGTACAAGGTTCATTCACACCAATCATTCCATGGCCATCTACACACAACAGCCTCATTACTCAGATTGGGTACCTACTGGCTATTAAATTACAACAAGGTTGATATCAAAAGAAACCTCACGCTTGAAGATGATATCTGGCCGGAAGCGAACCTGACTTCTCTCCACGGTACGCCCGTCTGTTGGCGCCACGTACTGAAACAATTAAAGAGGCTATAGCGGTGCAAATGGGGTTGACTTTGTTACCAGATATGCCCACGGTGGTTCGTCTGACGTTATCTAGATCTTTCGTGAGAATAGAATGTTTCCCATGTTACAAATGATCACATTTCTGTATCTGTATAGCCGGCATAACCACCGCTCGGCGGAGATATAACCAACTTCACATGCACGCGGTGCGGCAGTAGCTGGTTATGTCTCACTGAACATTCTGTCACACCTAACCCTGGATCTAGCTACTTGAAGCTGCTCAAAGCCATCTGATGAGGATGTCCCTACAGTACTTGGTGGCATCACGTTCCTCTTTACTATAGTTCTAGAAAAAAAAAGAATTTTTTAACACCTATAAACTCTTTTGATACACAGATGGGGGCATTCTTGTTAACGTTATAGGGAGGGGCACGTTTGGTATGACATTCATTCTCAAGCAGAAGTTGCAGTTGCATCTTGCACTCTTTTCTGTAGCTCTATACGTAGGTGACGTGTAAATGTAGCTGTAATCAGTCCTTAATCAGACCTGATTCCACTGTCTCGTATTCTTAGAGACTCCTTTGAGCGATGTAGGTCCTGGTTTGCACGTGTGATGAATTTTATTTGCTACTTTATACCTCATGAAGGAGACACTACGTGCTTCTTAGAGAGCCAGAAAGTTTCATTATTTCTTTTATTTCTCCCGTCAGAATCGCTCGTGCTTGCACGCCCTCCAGGGCTACTCGGGTCTGATGGATTCTATCGTAACTGGAGAATGAGTTGCTCTCACTGATAACAGATCCGTAACAAAATGCCTTGCAGCCTCTCCAAGCGCGTAATTACTAGTATGTTCTCAAAATGAGGGAGTCTTGCTGGTGTTTTTCTGTGTAGAGAGTGAAAAGTGCCCCGCCAAATTGTACGGCCAAAAGTCAATCTTCAACCGTCTGCGTTTCTGAAAGTACGTACCACGTGCCTTTTCTTGTAAATGCGTTTGGTTATATTGAGCATTAAATGAAGCCATTGAAACGCTAAAGTGTTGTCTATCAGAAAATCAAATCTCACTGTACTGCGACCTAGGCGTCATTGTAGACATTTGTTGTAAAGTAATCTACTCTAACATGATCCCGCCTTCTCCCTGTGAGGTACTGCCAGCTGAGCTTCTCATGAAGGTCGAGGACACTGCTGGACTGTAGGTTCAGTTGCAGAACTACCCTGGCAGCCCGGTTCTGTAGCACTTGGAGTTGTTGTTGTCTCCCCACTCCACAGCTATCCCACACGGTGTCACAGTAATCCAGAAGGGGGAGTGCCATTGCTTTATACAACATATTAGCTATATTTACATGTACAGTGAAGCAGGGTCTTAGACGTCTGAGTAAACCTACTCGTTGGGTTATTTTTTTAGCAGAGTTTATCAATATGTTCATTCCATGTTAATTTGTCATCAAGAATAAGCCCTAGGTATTTAAATGAAGCCACTCTTTCAATTGACTCTAGGCCAATTTTGATTAACACTTGATGTGCTTTCTTTAGATTTCCACTGCTCCCAAGAAGTATCCACTTTGTCTTTGAAGCATTTAAAATACGGGTCACCTTAAACCCACCCTGTCTGCCTACCATTGTCTTCCGAGACAGACGGATGCCAACAGCAAGTTAATCCATTTGTATCCGCTTGCTTGTTGGTACTTTTAGTAGCAGAAGACCTTACAAAAGTCGCTGTACAATGAAGATTACTGAAGGCTATGTGATCATGGAAGCCCACCTGTATTGGTAGTAATCATAGAATAATGCCAAACTTTCTTCCAACACTAAGGTATCAGCGCAAAGATCAAAACCACTACCGCCGCCTTATTCATGAATCCTTTTGTGACTATGTGACTTTTGATGTTAAAACCCTCAAGCACCCGCCCTTTTTACCTTTGCCAGAATGGCTAAGGTTATGTTTTGGGCTTGTGAGTCTGTGTGTCTGTCTGTCTGTGTGTTAACAGCATAACTCAAGAAGTCTTGGATGGATCCCGATAATATTTGGTAGGTGGGTAGGGGTCGGGAAAACGAAGGTCAAGTTCGATAATGGGTCCCCTAGCGGCTTGCTAAGGTACTGCAGCAGAACCTCAATTTTTGATATCTCCTGTTCTGGACATGCTGTGATCATGATTTTTGAGTGGTAGATAGCCCTTGAGGCAGAGAGTAAGTGCTGTGAGTTTGGGCCCCCTAGCGGCTTGTTTGGAACTGCAGGCGCCGGTTTCCTTTCAAACTTTGCACGAGAATAACTCTATCACGCCCGTTCCATGCAGAGCCTAAATCGTACAGGCAGGAATGGCAGACAGCCAACCGATACGCCAATGGTAAGAATCACATTCATGGTTGGATGGAATGATGTGATAGAATTACATGTTTTATAGATTACAATCACCAGAATTTGCTGCCTTGTGCCCCCACGTTGTATTGCTTTTCTGCAATTCTAATAAAGTCAAAGTCACTTCAGTCTGAAGGTTATATTTGCCAACCATGGGCATGCTCCTGGCCACTTTCCACAATGATAGCTGAATGTCAACTTAACAAGTTTTAACTCTAACCAAAAATCTCTCATGCATAAAATATAGACATGATAATCAACATCCGGTCGCGGTGGAGGTGCCGACCTCCGACGAAAAGATCACGTCATCAAAACACTCGGGTCAGATAGATCGAGAAAACCAAGAGATTCGGTCGAAAATTCCTTTAAGTGAAATTTCTCGAGTTGGAGGAAATACAATTTTTCTCATTATGTAATTAACCAATTCATAATGCTTATTAAAAAAACAACGAAGAATACTACAACGGAAAAAAAGATTATCATATGACGAAATTGTTGTCCGATTGTTAAAAACATCATCTTTTGCCTCAGTCTAACATGGCAATTCTTGGAATGCTTGTTTGCGACTGTTCAATGGTTCACTTGAGTTCAGTCATGTATATTCTCGTGTAATATACGCCCACTTGATATAGAAGTAAGGAAATTGGAGTGAAGTCTTGCTCCGCTGGTTACGCCTTTCTCCTATATATATCTCCACAGTTCCATCAACGGTAAGGCAATTCTTCATGGTTTATTCTTTGAACAAAATGATTTATTATTCATTTCTAATAAAATACTTCCATCTCTAATACACTAATTTCAGTATTTCAGTTCCTCTCGCATGCAGTTTAAGCTTGCATGATTCCACTGATTCTGTGTGATATATAGATGTAATTGGGTGCTATAATTTGCAATACGTTCATAACACTACATGACAAGTATAAAAAGTAGATCGAACCAATGAGAACATATTCACATTGAACTCTCCTGACGTCTGGTAAGGTTGTCGGGGTTAAATTTTTGGATTGCTTGTTTGCGACTGTTCAAAATAAAATAATGCCATCTCCAATACACTAATTTCGTTCCTCTCGCATGCGGTTTGAGTTTACATCATTCCACTGAGTCTGTCTAAGTAATTAGGTGCTATAATTTCCAATACGTTCATAACACTACATGACAAGTATGAAAAGTAGATCGAATCCGTGACAACATCTTCACAATAACTTGTCCCATGACCTGTGATAGGGTTGTCGGGGCCAATTCTTTATTAGCAGGTGCCCGTCTCCGACTCGCTTGTCTGAACATAATAAAATGTGGACTAACACTTTAAAAGCTTGGGAAGTATATTTCCCAAGTGATTTCAATGTCGTGCTGGGCGGAAGTTAAGGGGGCAGCAGTCCTGACGATTGTCACGGTCATCGTACGTACGCACGTAGGCTCGCCGTGTCTTTTACAACCAGAGTCACCAACCTTGGGCAGCAACAAATTTTCCACAAGTTGCAACAACGATTTTTAATACTCTTCGTTCTATTTTGTTCATAATGGAACTATGGCAATGAGCCAACGACGCTATTCGAAGATATATTTTTTGCTATGATCATTTATACAAGAAAGTATATTGGTGTAAACCCCATAGCAGTACAACGTCTAGAGACAATGAGAGAACTGTTTTCAAATATGGCATGATGTTTGCAAGGTCTGACAATTTGTAGAAGTCAATGAGATCTAATCGATGATGGTCTTGCATTCCAAAGTACGTTTCACTCCAAAACATGCTTGTTGTAGCAAGCAGTAGATAATGGAATGCAATGTTTTGCAATGCAGAAATATGCTGACTTACTCCAAAAAGCATCTACTCAAGCAACTGGACATGATTTTGGAAACGGTCAGACTTTTCAACTAGCATCCACTAGTTTCCGTCAGTGACACTGAAGAGATCTTGCTGGAGAGGGCTTTTATATATGATTTTAAGAGACTCAATGCTACAGGCAGATTTGATTATATATTCAGATGTAACAACTCCCACAATGCTAAAATAGGTAAATATATAAAAGACTGCTTTGTCATAAGAAAAAATGCCGAAATTTATAATTAGCCCCACTCGATTGTAATACAATATTTATGTTCTAGAAATTAGGATCTCAATTTCATTCTATATTCATAATCTGCATATGTACTATGTTTGATACTTGTTTTAGTAAGTAGGATGATAAGTTTGTTTCTTCTTTTTTTGCCATACATTGTACCGTGTACGATCGTTGCGCAATAAAGTTCTTCTATATCTTAGCTGTGAATTTATGTGACTTAACGTTACTTCGTTTTCCCTCGGCCAGGTTCCAGAAAGGACAGCCGGGCGGAATGATTACACGTTGCTCAAGGTTTATCACAAAGTAGACACCAATTAATGGTACTTCAGCTTATTCTGTAATTGGCCTTTTCCAATAGCCGGTTGCTTACGAGAGGGTAATTAGAGCTCTGTCTATATCTATGATTGATCTATGAAGAAATAGCATTTAGGTTAGGGGTGAGCACGGAGCTGAACCTGGACCTAATTATCTGTAAAAAAATTGTGAGTGCGATACTGAAAATGGTCCATTGCCCTACATAGGATTCTGTTTGGTGGTGTATCTGACGTATATTTGCGTTTTAAACTCCTATCTTTGTGTAAACAATACTAACTGCCTCTATTTACACCAAGTTAGACTGTAGAAAAGGAGAATCAACTCTTTTTCACTCCGCTCTTGTCATATTTACTGGGACCTGTAAGACCCAAAATATGCAAACGCCTGCTGGTTTAATCCGTTCATTTTCGAATCGGTTCAACATCCGGCTCCTGATTTTTCTGGACCGGTCCAACAAGAAAATACCGATTTTGTACTCAACCTTAATCTATATAAATATATCTGAAGAAGACTGTGTATTGACGAAAGAAGGCCAGTTAGCTAGAAGGCTGAGAAGGGTACCCGTAAACAATGTATGTAGAAATAATAGCGCATCAAGAGATGATTTTACGGTAGGCAATAGTTTCTCATTCCCCTATGACGTTATCATTATTACAGGCGTTGTTGCGTGTTAGCTTTCGTTATGTGCACGTAAGATATGTAAAATGCATGGAACTATGCTGTAGTGGATCGAAAACAGTCAATCTACATGTATATGAAATACAAGTAGTCTAACGCTGAAGCTCCTGTACTAACCTATATATTCTTGCCAGTCACAGAGTGACCAAATATGGAAATGAAAGGGGCTTCTTTAGCGAGTTGCGTCTCTTTTCGGAAGCACAGCAAAGGCACTTGCAATTTTCTCATGAGGGACGAATTTCCGGTTTTTGCATTTATAAAATCAATACCTTTCAAATTATTGACACCTTTTGACACGGAAGAGCATCTTTAACGCATGATTCCACGATGGCCTTCCATTGTAACTGATGTGCTTTCTTCAAGCCCTAATTAAAACATTTGGTGCCGTTACGTTAGCCTTTACCAGGCTCCCCGGGTCGCTGGAAAAATAGTAGAAATTGGACTGAAAACACACCAGAGGAGTTGGTTAGCAGAGGAGTACAGTTTGCAACCAACTCCTCTGGTGTGTTTACAGTCTATTGTGCCAATTTCTACTATTTTCCAGCGACCTGGGCAGCCTGATAGAGGCTACTGTTACGTTACTTCAAGGCTTCTGGATGTAAGATATCTATGGACATCTGCCAATGTGTAAAAAATCTTTACGGAGCATGCGCATAGCCAATATCCAGTCTTAAGACCTAATTACAACGCTTGACGCCGCCACGTTACTGTAGGGCTGTCAGATCCCCCCTTTCTGCGGAAACCTACATGTAACACAAATGAGTATCTATATATATATCTTAAACGCTTTAGTAGACAATTGGCATTTCTTCTAAAAAGCGATTTTCGTCCTTCAGGATCCCATTAGAACACCACTTCACGCTGTCACGTTTCCGTAGGTCTGACAGGATGTTCCCATTCACAGACACCTGCTAAAGGTGAGGTCACACATATTTTAGTCCGTATGAGGCGCGCATGGGAGTATTTACCTCCACCAGGCCCCACAGGTCGTTGGAAAAATAATAGAAATTGGACAAACGTAAACAGGTAACATGTCAGACGAGTTAGCTGGGTCGCTAACCATACTTCTTGATCAGCTAACACATCTGGTATGTTATGTATCTATATTTGTCCAATTTGTACTATTTTCCTCGCGACCTGTGGAGCCTGGTAGAGACTAAGAGCTTCATACGCACATCAAACGGACTTGAATATATACGAATGTGTGAACCCACCTTAACGGAAGAGCACATTGATTAGAGCATCTTCAACGCATAGTGGCCTTCCATTAAACAGTGACGCATATTTTACAAGACCTAATCAAAGGATTTGATGCTGTCACATTGCCGCGTCCCCCATCGTCAGACGAGTGGTAACAAAGAAAAAACAACTGCTATGATAGATTATTCTCATTGATTATGCAAATGTATTCTAATTTTGGATAATTACTATTTTATCTTGTACAACATTGTCTAAGGTACCTACATACCAAAAATCATGAAAATCCATTGTTCCCTTCTTCAGTTATCCACTTCAGAAGTTTTTGACAAAAATGCCCCTGCTATCCCAATCCTAGCCGCTAGGGGGCCCAAACTTATGTCACTTATTCCTGAGCACAAGAGCTACCTACCGCCCAAAAATCGGGAATATTTCTTGTTCAGAACACGGGATAACAAAAACGGAAGCTGCGCTGCAGTACCAAGGGAAGCCGATAGGGGGCCCAAAATCTAATCATTACCTCCATGAAATGTCACGGAGATTATATTTTCAGTAGCGTTTGTCTGTCTGTCTGTCTGTCTGTCTGTCAACAAGATAATTCAAGAACGGCTGGATGGATTGGTTTCATACTTTGTGTGTTGGTGGGGCGTGATGAAAGCTGGATACATGTTTCGCATGGCCAACCTCTCAGTGTAGGAAGTTGAAGTGACACATATATCATGATACTAAATACTAAACATTTACAAACCATACAATTAAAGAAAGAGTACAATTCGAGTTAAGGATGATAACCCTGGCGCTGATGTTGTATGATGTGTCGAGGCTACCTGAGTTAGTGCCGAATGGCAGCCGCTCCAGATCCTTGCAAGTTAGGTCCGCCTATTGTAAGCTCCTCGCAATCCAGTCCCTGGCTGCGAAGAGATCGAGTAGTCAGGCCAAACAACAACTAATAACTCACAGCGTCCCAATTGATGAGACCTAATCCTTAGAAGTACTCCACATCAGCTCACGGCTATGTGTTAAGTGCTGTCTATATGTAAATTGATCTGTTTGATGTCCGATACACCTTTTAATGTCATATTTCTTTCTATCTTGTAAACATCATGGGTGTTATGTGTAGGGTGGCCCTGGGTAACGAAGGAACAGATTTCAAAGCGTGCGCTGTCGACAAAGAATATAACCCGGGGGTTCGCACCGGAAAGTGGCAATACCGACTGTCACACGAGGCCACGCGTGTATGCAGCAAAGTGCTGTATCCCATCTCCTTCGTGAAATAAACAGGACTATTTGTTAATTGTCTCTGGGGGAACCGATTGAATTTCTCCTGTTGATTCGACAGATGAGCAGACAGACAGGCATTTTGCCGGTTGGTTCGGCAACCTGTTTGCCTGACCTGCACATGAATTTTATGGTGAAGAAGGGGTGTGCAATTCCTTGTCCACCCTCTCGTCTACTGGAGCACTAAGTCTCACAGGGACAGAACTGTATGCCTAGGAGGAGTTGTAACCGATACCAAGGCGGTAAGAGGGTTATAACCTCCTTGCTGATACATCCGTACTAGGGGTGGGTACCGGTACGGAAAATTCAGGTCCAGGTCCGGTTCAGGTCCTAAGGATCAGGTTCCGGTCCGGACCTGAACTTGGACCTGATTCAGTATGTGAAAACTGGTGAATTGGACAATACTTAGAACAATGGTCTATTCAGCTACAAAGAAATATGTTCGGTGAAGAATTTGAGTCCCGCTGGCGTTTAAAAATCCTACTAGCTAGGCTAACTGCCACTATACGATTGACTGTAAAACTTGGTAGAGATTACAATAACTGTACTCTACTTCGTTCTTGTTATTTTCTTCAACCTGCAATCCCCAAACATGTAAATATCTGCCTATATAACCTTTTCATTTTCTAATAGGTCTAACATCCGGTCCACCATCCGGTCCAGCGAATTTTTACAGGTCCGTTTTTTCTGGACCGGTCCAATGAGAAAACCCGGTTTTGGACCGCTACACCGTACCGGTACCCAGCCCTAATTCGTACCATTACGCCACGCAGAGTTAAGGCGTGGGTAGTTTTTAAGTCATCTGAACCGTTACAGTTCACCTGGTTCTACATTGGTGCTCTGCATCCCTGCGCTGTTGCCATTCGCTCCGATCAGCAGGCAACTTTATCTGACAGGTCATTAGTTGCACTGGCTGGGTGCTGGCATCAGCTCAGATCTTGTCGGAAGATGAAACAAAAACTTAACACCTAAAATGGTTTACAATACTGGTAACCAACCACATAAAGTCTGTCTACATGCAACTAGAGCTCCTAGACTACATGTACACATATTGGCTTGATTTGGAGGGTGGATGTTTCACGCGGTATTTCCTACACTTTAACAGTCTCTTCCAGTCTACAGCCTTACAGACGCTATGTAAGCTAATCTCCAAGCAGATCCTGCGTGGTATAAGACAGTAACATAAGCTGGGGAAGGAGTTTAGCCGGCAGAGGAGTAAATTGGCCAATTTACTCCTCTGCCGGCTAAACCTAGGCTAAACTCCTTCCCCAGCTTATGTTACTGTGTTATGTCATGCATGATCTGCTTGGAGACAATGTAAGCCTCCTAAACCCGCAATTTTTGGATGTTTTTAAAATATAAGAATAATTTGAAATCCTGATGTAAATGTTCCACGCCATCAAACGCCTGACACACAGCTCGAACATCGATCGGTCGACGAGTCTGCGAGCTCTAAACGATATTTTCAGCTTGTATTCTCCAGATCATCGCGCGATTTTCGGTAATCTGTCCAAAGTTCGTACGCAGGTTACCGAGCTTTGTTAGATATATGATAGGCTTTGAGCCTTGGTTAGATATATGATAGGGTAGATTTTCAGGCGAAAAATACGAGCGACTCTCCGTCGATCCTAAAGCCGGGCGAACTTCTGACGTCGGTTAAGAAATACGTTTGAAGCTTATGTGGGACAGGTGCTATTTAAGGTCGCCATTTTCCACCCAATTGGCCAAGGCAATTGAAGTCTGCTGAGGTCGTCCAAGGAAAAATGATGAAAATCACTAAAGTCCAACCAGTCCAAGCTTCCTGTGTGAACTGCCCTAGTTGCACACATCCTCATTACCTTTGCCAGAATGGCTAAGGTTATGTTTTGGGCTTGTGAGTCTGTGTGTCTGTCTGTCTGTCTGTCTGCCTGTCTGTTAACAGCATATCTCGAGAAGCCTTGGATGTATCCCGATAATATTTGGTAGGTGGGTAGGGGTCGGGAAAACGAAGGTCAAGTTCGATAATGGGCCCCCTAGCGGCTTGCTAAGGTACTGCAGCAGAACATCAATTTTTGCTATCTCCTTTTCTGGACATGCTGTGATCATGATTTTTGAGTGGTAGATAGCCCTTGAGGCAGAGAGTAAGTGCTGTGAGTTTGGGCCCCCTAGCGGCTTTTTTGGAACTGCAGGCGCCGGTTTCCTTTCAAACTTTGGATGAGAATAACTCTACAACGTGTTGACGGATCGTCAAGATTTTTGGTATGTAGATAGAATGAGTGATGACTTACATAATGGTATACTAATTATGCAAATCAGCAGCTAATTTGCATAATTAATGAGGAAAAATTATAAATCCACTACATTCCATGATAGGACTTTCAAACTTGTCACATATGTAGCTGGGAAGGAGAGAAATGTCGACAGATATCAATTATGCAAATGATGGCCTCATTTGCATAATTAATGAGAAAATATGAAGATGTTGACGGATCATCATGTTTTTTTGTATGTAGGTAGCGTAAGTGAAGACCTACATAATGAGATAACAATTATGCAAATCAACAGCTAATTTGCATAATTAATGAG
This sequence comes from Branchiostoma floridae, assembly GCF_000003815.2. Classification (NCBI taxonomy): domain Eukaryota; kingdom Metazoa; phylum Chordata; class Leptocardii; order Amphioxiformes; family Branchiostomatidae; genus Branchiostoma; species Branchiostoma floridae. Next base: position 16,213,428 of record NC_049991.1, on the reverse strand, counting down.
GATATCTTATAAATTCACTACATCCCATGATAGGGCTTTAAAACTTGTCACATATGTTGCTGAGAAAGAGAGAAATGTCAATACATATTTATCATGCAAATGATGATCTCATTTGCATAATTAATGAGAAAATATTAACGTGTTGACGGATCGTCATGATTTTCGGCATGTAGATAGCCTAAATGAAGACTTATATAATGTGATACTTATTATGCAAGTTAACAGCTAATTTGCATAATTGATTAGGAAAAGTTCATAAATCCACTGCATTCCATTATAGTACTATCATCAAAGTTGTCACATATGTAACTGAGAAAAAGGGAAGAGAGTAAGAGGTGTATTTAAAGACTTTGAAAGAGAATAAGTCAAGAATGGATCAAAGGATCATCATGATTTTTGGTATGCTGATAGCTTAAGTAATGCTTGATACAATTTGATATCAATTGATTGTAAATTGGGATCTAATTTGCATAATAAATGCCGAAATTTTATAAACCAACTCCAAGCATTTAATTATAAAGAAAATGAAATGAGTAACGCATTTGTCTAAAGACATCATTCTACATAACAAACCTGGTTTATTTGGCAAAGGTATGTGTTCGTGGAACTCTAGTTGCAAATGATTCACACACAACTGAACACAAAATGTCCGTGCAACTGACAGTGCATGTACATCAGTTAGCCGGTAGTTTAAATCACCTCTCGGCATACTCCGCAGTAGTGAGCCTGACGTCACGTCTGTATGTAATGGGAGGAAATTGTTTCTTCTCGGTTTGAATCTACACCAGGATTTGTCTATTTTCATCTACAGTACACTCCTGCTAAAAGGATCTGGCCTTCGCATATATGTGAACTTCTACCTCGTTTACTGCACAGCAATGGTGGTTCAAGTACTCCCTGGCTCCAGTGATAAACCCGTGAACACGTAACCCGGCGTTTCCTATCTCCCACCCCTGTCTGTATCTGAATGCACAATGAAAGTGGTCGTCAAAAGGGAGAAATTACATGGTGCTGAGTGTAGCTCATTTTGCCTGAGGAAACACTTCTTTCCTTTCCGTTGCTTCACCAGGCTATGAGATGCATTGGACCTTCGTTTTTCTCCCTTAGTCGCGGGTAAGAAGAATAGAAGAGCGGATGTTGTTTCAAGAACGTGCGCTTGTATGTAGATTTCATGATAGATATCGTTCTGTGGAGGTATAATTCTTGGCATGTCTGTGTGTTTTTCTGAACCTACTCGCGAGGCATAAGGCATCTGTCATCTCTCTGTCTCTCTCTCTTTGTGTGTTTGTGTCTCTGTCTCTCTGTCTGTCTATGTATCTCTTTGTTTCTCTCTCTTTCTGTCTCTCTCTGTCCCTCTCATGCTTGTCTTCTAGTGTGGTTTAAAAGGGCCAATTTTTAAACGGCGCACTCTACCACACCGCAGGCACTGCGGATGAACCCCTGCATTGATGGCGAGTTCTTAATCTCCAAGCATATTCCTCCGTGGTATAAGACAGTAACATAAGCTGGGGAAGGAGTTTAGCCACGCATGGCCAATTTTATTCCTCTGCCGGCTAAACTCCTTCCCGAGCTTATGTTACTGTCTTATGCCACGGAGGAATCTGTTTGGAGATTAGTGAGTTCTGACCAGCCGCGTGCCCTTTTCTTCGTTTTCTTAGAACTCCGGCTTCTTTCCTTTCTCCCTTCCACGTATATATCAATGGGGTTTCAATCAATGTAGCCTTCTTTGGTATTTAGAGTGACAGGTCAGGGTCAGTATTGCGTATATGGTCCTCCTAGTGATGACCGGGACCTCCTTCTGAATGGGGTAGTGCCGGTGTCTGTGCGACTGTTAGCTGGAAGAGGATTCCATAATGATGTGGCTCGGTTGATGAATCTTCTTTGAACCATCACCGTTCCTTGATCTGGAAGAACACTGGGACACAACAAATGACCTGGAAACGCGTCTGTCCACTCTTTTCGGCCCACGATCTCAGCAAGCCGCTTCACTTTGGGATATTGTCATAGATATTGTTATATATTAACGTACAGTATTACAGTACGTGACAGTGGCAATTGAAACGTATTCTCTGTATCTGTATCTATATAGTATAACTGCCCTTCGTCGTAACACACCAGCTACGCAGGCACGCCGCGCGGCAGCAGCTTATATTACACTGAACGACCCGTCACACCTGACTTTTGCACATCTATATGCAAGCGTAAATTATCTAGGTTGATTATTTCGGCATTGGACACATCCCGCCACGCCTACGGCATTGACCTTCACGGCCAGTGATCGTCAGAAAGGACACGAGTTAGCCTGCATCAGAGCCTATTCCACCTGGATTAAAACCCCTGTGAATCTGCCCAGTGGAACGCACATTTAAGCCCCTCCGTAACCACTGACACCTGCTGGATGTCACAGTCTGTTCTCACCGACCGTCATGCGGCTAACGAACGTGCTCTGCATCACCAAATACCAACCGTAATCATCACCTCACCATGCGGATATACATCAATCAATATCGAAGGGGTTGATTTATTGGACAAATACAGCTCCAGGCCCCGCCCTACTCATCTCTTACCAATGAGGTATCATTCATTGGTGAATCCAAACTCTTGCAAACACAAGAGCATCGCGTGTGACAGAGTTACCGTTCCAGTCTGCGTCGTGGTTTCGTCGTGCGTGCATCATGGATGAGCACCTCCTAGCAATGCTTGGCGCCAACCTTACGGAGGCTCTGGCAGCAGCAAACGTTAACGGCAGTTGCTCCTTGGGCGGCGGCAACGCGTCCTCTGGCTGCGTGAACCTGACCAGCCTGTGCCCTCAGTGCTTCCCTGCCTACGAGGAGGAGAGCGCGTCGGTGATCACCCGGTGGGTGCTGGGGGCCCTGTACCTGGTCATCATGCTGGTGTGCGGCGTGGGGAACGCGCTGCTGCCGGCCGTCCTGGCGAGGTTCAGGGAGGCCAGGACCACCACCAACCTGCTGATCGGGAACCTGGCTCTGTCCGACTGGCTGGTGGCCGTGTTCCGCCTGCCCTTCGCCTTCGACTACTACGTGGTGAGGAGCAGGTCCTGGCAGTTCGGCGATTTCATGTGCGGGGCCGTCAACTACCTGAACAGCGTGTCCCTGTACGTGTCCACGCACGCGCTACTGGTCATCGCTCTCGACAGGTAAGAACTTTTATTATTCAAGAAAAAAGACACATGTACAATGGTAAAGGTACAAATAACCCCAACAAAAAAACGTGCAAAAAACAATAACAACATCAAGCTACATTAAAAAGCAGAGACAGATAGTTTATATAGTCCAATGAACAAGATACTGCCAGGAAATCAAAATAGCAATTATAATAGTTGATATTGAGTATGAAGTACCTAAGTCAAACATAATGTTTCACACTTACCCCGATGTTTCTCCTGCTTCCCTCTCCAAGTTGCGAACATCTTAGAATTGTTTTCTTACGGCAGAAACTCATATTTGGTGCGATTGACTTCAGAAGACATCAAGTTTCCTTTCATGCATCTATAAAGATATTCAATGTTATGTTTAAGCGAGGAAAATGTCGTTATTTTCTACGAAACTTGAAAATCATTTATCTGTCTCACCATACCGTCACAACTTTATACTTGTATGTGTCTTCCTTACACTACACACCTATTGATTCAAATATGGCTAATGCCAATTTGAGAGCAATCAACAACACAACACTGTTTTTTTTGTTTTTGTTTTCAAATATGACCGGTAACCTCACACTTAATGCGCCACACTTGAAAGGGAGACATGAAATGAACCTCTGGTATACATTTTATCTGTGTCAATTAATACGCGATTGAATACAAAATTATATCAAAGACGTCACTTTTCATTTATCATTACTTGCTACTTGGATACAAATGCTTCCAATGCTTTCCTCAAAAGTATTACAAGCCCGTGTATCTTTATATTTAGCATCCTTTTAATTTCAGTACCTTTCTCATACATGAGAGGTTCGACTTGCAGATTGTTCAGTAGACGGAAAGGTTTAAACATTAGGCCCCGCTGGAACAAAGTGCGTCCCGAAGGGAGTGGAGGGCGAGACAGAATTCCTTAAGAAGGGCAAAATCTACAGAATTCTATTCTACCAATGAAAAGAATATTCATAGTAAGACATACTCATAAAGATGTATCCTGTCGCAGCTTTCACTTCAATCAAATTGAATGTTTCGAGTGGATTTCGAGACCAATTCTTAAGGTCGACGCAAATCATCAAGGGACAGATTTTTCTGACAAAGTTTTCTGATAAAACAACAAACGGTTGAACAATTCGGCCAGCGCTTCAAGCTGCTTTAAGAGAGGGTGCAAAATAATTTCATATTGCATCCAGCGGTATTTGAAGACGACTTGATATAGCTTAATGTACAAGACACAGCTGCCGCTGTCAGACAAAAGTAGCCTTGATATAGATGCGTCAAGCATCGCTATGTTTAACTGTGTAGGCGTCAGCCTAGCGCGCTTATCATGGCACACAAACGGCAGAAGACGGCGGAGGGAATGTTCAAGGTTTCTCATTTCTTGTGGCATAATAACCAATTATGTATGGGTGACCGAATATCCAGGTGCGTTCTGAAGAGCCCCATTGTCTGTTAAACACCAGTGTTGGACATGATGGCCTCGTTCGAAGAGCGGTAACGTCATAGAGCCCGTCTCTACGTCTCTGATTACAGCCATTAGTGGCCGCGTGTTATATGAGTAGGAGCCAGTTAAATGCACAACGCCACGGTTTAATGCACACTTCTGTTGACTGCACGTAATCCCCAAATCCCCAACTGTTGCCGTCCAGCTGAATAACTTCGCATTATTGCACCAGCCGGATATAATTGCACGAAATACGCTGGCAAATAGGCTGTGCAAGAAACGTACGGCTTCTACTCTACCGAAGACAGACTAACACGAAAGTAGTGAACTAGCAGATTCTAACATCCATGTGTGTCGGTCCTGCAGCTGGACATTGTTTTGAAATATGCCCAGAAATCTTGTTATACAGTTCGCTGCATTGTTAAAAGTTGCATTAGTTCCAAATTGTATGTCCAGCTCGGTGTGTTGATAAATTTAGACATGTTAATTCCTATGTTCAACCAATGATAATGCAGCGAATTGACGAACAGCGTAATGTCTTATCTGGATTGCAACAAACAGAAAACAACTTTTCTCTTAGAATAGCAGAAACCACAGAAAAAAGTTGGCCGGGCTTTTTGTCTTGCTTCCATGAAGAAAAGAAGCAAAACCCACTCTGTCTAGATGAGCCAACACCAGCATTCGAGTTGTCTTTGTTTACAATCAATTACGTTGACCAGTTTTCATTGTCACATGTATGTCTCCTATGTTTGTTGTGTGTACTTGCAATTAGCCTTTTGGCACGGACTTGCAAATAAACCTTCAATCAATTTAGTTCTTCATTACACTATTCGATGTCGTGAATCGAATTGTGTCTGAAGTAATTAGTGTATGTTACAAAGTAGTGCATGTTATAAAGTAGGTCGTGTTATAAAGTAGGTCATACGTTCACATAAGTACGTACTTAATAACATATACACGGTTCACATGACAATTCGACTTACGTCATGCAATGAAGTAGTGACGAATATTTCATAAAAACAAGGTATACTCTGAACAGCATCAAAGCGAGATCATGAGATCAACATACCCCACCCACTCCACCCGACGCCAGGATCAAATAAAGTAAGGGGCGCGGAGGCGAACTTTTGCCGATGCTAGCTCCATTCAATTGTGTAATAGCATCTTAGTATCAGAGTTGCATCTTAGGGAAACAATAATGGGGCTCAGAAGATGAAAAGTCTTTCTGTTGATGTGAAGAAGGCGAGTTGTTCTGATAACGCAAAAACATGTACACGTATGTAGTCTTGTTCATAGAGTGTTCAGTTGGGTAAGTGTAGACGACAACAGCAAATCTGAGATGCCATACATCCGTTTAAAATTCCTTGTAGATTTCTTTTGTGTTTTGTTTTTTTTAATTTCTCGCCTATTCTATCTATGCCTTGTCATGCCTACGCAACATTGGAACCCGGGATAAGCTGCGGACACACACTAAGACAAACAAACAAACACATAAACCGAAAACAATACTTCCATTTTCACTGAGATATGAATAATAATAATAATCAAAATGTTCATTTTGTTCGCCTCCTTCTTATCAAACCCAAACCCATGCAATCATAAGGTCTGCTTCCTGAGCCCACCAAGAAGATGCGTCACTGACAAAGCCTACCACTCCACTTCAAAGTGAACGCGTACAAAATGATTATGGCAGTAATTGCCGAACGTGATGGGTAAATAAAGCGCGCTCGACGTTAGCCACATTATCAATGTCAAGATGCTCCACAGAAGTTGCCGCACGCGTTCGGAGGAATCACACTGTCGTAGCCACTAAGTAGACGGTACGAAACACGTTATTGCGTGACGTACGTACGTATTGACAATCACGCCAAGTGATTTCGATGGCAGGAAACGGGATGGTCGCATGACTAACAGGAGTTTGGAGATCATACGCATACATGACTTGTTTGATTACAGTCCATTGATCATGAAAATAAGGTTTTGATTAACATTAACGTTACATATGTTCATTGATCACATCTTGCCAGTCTATAAAGCTAAGGGCACAACCTGCCGTACGTGCAATTTGTCCGTACGTTTTTTGGGAGGCTTGTTCGGAGCACGAGATAGCCAAACCAGAAGTTGCCCTGCAGTACCAAGGGAAGCCGCTAGGGGGCCCCAAAATCTAATCATTTCCAGCTTTCATCACACACTACCAACACACTAAGTATGAAACCAATTCACCCAGCCGTTCTTGAGTTATCTTGTATACACACACAGACAGACAGACAGACAGACAGACAGACAGACAAACGTAAAATATAACCTCCATGACATTTCATGGAGGTAACAATACATTTCATTGCGAAAAAAACAGACAGACCAAAAGCAATAGCCTTTCCATCAGCCCCTTGACCTGGACTGTCATCTCTGATTAGAGGCTAGTTCCGTCACCTGTGAACTCTACACTCCTGTCACTCAGGCAAGCCCCAGGCCTTCCTTATCATCTTCCCCGGCTTACTTCATGGCGGTCTACTGACAATGCATTCAAAGAACTACGAACAAGATTACCACCACAAACAGGTCTAGACATACATCGAAACTTCGGTTTCACGAACGCAGCAACTTCAAACCTACCTGTGTATCAAATAGGGATGCGTTTGATTTAAACGGTACGGCGCCTTCACCAATGTTCTCGTTCTTTTTTCAGTGCCACCCTACCCCCAAAAAGCACAAACTATTTCGTATTCATTAAAACCAACTCTTGAGCCACATATCAACCATATCTATACATTCAGAACAGCCATCCTACAGGAGACAAAGAAAGCAATGGTTTAACTACTACCTCAATTTCCAGACGTCTTAATACATTAAAGCCTCTGGCAGACATACGTGAATACAGTCGCCATTTGCTGATTACTTTTTCATCAATAAAGGATTTCTGAGACGCTGTGAAGTTTAAGAACCAAGGCACGATTCTCGGGAAAAGAAATGGACTGCACATCGTGCGAAGAAAATTCTGAAATCAGCATTTGCCTTGACAGAATTGAAGAGGGGACATATTGCCTTTTGTCTTTTGTCTTAAAACTCAGTTGCGTGCACAAGCAATTACGTAAAGTGTCTAGAAGACTCTAATTGTCTGCATGACAAAAACAGGTCCTAATGGTTCAGCTAGACTTCAAGAGTCTGACACCGCCCCCTCCCTGAATGCTTTAACAGACTTTCCAGAATGGGGATGCGTTTGTAATGTGCTTAGAAAGTGACGCCACTGGCTCTCTTGGAATAAAGACGAGGCTAAATGGATGAATGTAATTTCTGTGTTTCTATCAACAGAGCAGTCTCTGTTTGGATCTGTTTTAGTAACTGACTTCATATTTTTCTAAGAATTCTCTAGTAAAGATAGTCTATTCAAAACAGTCTAGACGTGATTTAGGAGAAGACTAGATTCCTGGGCCGAGCTGGATCGATGAGCACAGAAAGTGGAAGTAAAAGGCTTAATGCATTGTACATGCCGCGTTTCGTGCATGCATGCTTGAAGCGTTGTGCTTGCGTGATTCATCTGCATGTTGAATGGCCAGGTTAATGTTGCCGTCCATCCTTGGTGGCTCCCATTGCCGCAGTGACGAAGACAGTTAGACGCAGACATACATGTAGTTGCATGCAATATCATTCACCCCCTAAGGACACATCAACATTCACATTGGCTTGGGTAGAGACGAAAGTCTGGGAGGTTCTTGAGTATACCCAACACAGTCTTCAGACTTTACCCAATTGAGAATCTCTGGTGGAATCTGAAGAAAGCTATTGTGGCACGTAGATCTCAGAACACTGGTGAGCTGGAGACTATTGGCGCGGAATCACAAAGCGCTGCCAGAAGCTTGTGACAGGCGGTCGTTCCGTCTGTAGTAGGGTATTGCAGCTAAGAGGTTTTGTGCGAAGCGCTTAAGACAGAAACTTATGGGGTGAATAATTTTGCAACCTGCTTTTTGTGTGAAAGTTTGCGATTTCAAGTAGATGGATTATGAAATAGATATTGACTTTTGATCTGGAATTAGATCGTATAAACCATTTGTTCACCACTTATATGATTAAGTACCAGTCTGCAGTTATACTTCTCCTCATTTCGCCAAAATAGCCAAAATGTGGTACAATTTTATGTACAGTCAAAAATAATTTTGCATGCAGCTGTAGTAGTCCTGAGACCGCCCCTAATACTAGCTCCAGGCGCCTGTACAATTGCTACTCTGACATTTCTGCCCGCTCTTCACAAACGCAGTTGATCCGGTTTAATCATACTGTAGCTGCGTGGAGTACCCCGGCCCATTTCATGAGAATCGTAACAAGTTCAACCCACGTACCGTAACTGCTGGGGGATTCGCGATCAGGGCGGCAATTACTCTTCACTTTAGTTGGTCAACGATGTTTGATTATTAGATTATTCACTTCACCTAGCCCCAACATGCGAGAGGCATATCAAACAGAACAACCTTGCCAAAAGACTAGTAGCATGTCAAGGGTTCAAGTTTCTGTGCAGTCAGAAATACGTGTGTGGCGTAACTGCTACAGTGTTGGGCTCGGACCCTAGAGATCCCGAGTTCGATACCCGATGTTCTGCCCATGGGAACTTTTCCCGGGTGCAAGAATGGATACCTTACTTCGGTCGGGGTGGTAATGTGGCACCTGTCTGTATGTGGTACTGTATATATATATTAAGTTACTAAACTTGAGTGAAGTGCCACATTGTCCTCGTCTGTCGAAATTGTTGTTGTGCATATTTCTGTGATAACACAATGGTTGATTATAGCCTGCGATAATATGATAGTTGATTATAATTGACATATCGATCTTTTTTCTCTTTTGCTAGATTCATGGTCGTGAAACAGTCGGGGTCCTTACGCGTGACCAGACGACGCTTGATCCCCATCTTCTCCGCTGTCTGGCTCTCGGCCATCTTGCTCGCCATCCCGTCCGCCGTCTTCTCCAAGACGGCCGAGTTTCTCAACGGCGACATCTTCTGCGCCGTCAGCTACCCCATCTGGCACCGGCGGCTGTACCAAGGGTTCACCCTCATCCTGTTCGCGGGAGAGTACGTCCTACCCGTCTGCCTCATGTGCGCCTGCTACGCCTACATCGGGTACCGCGTCTGCAACCGCCGCTTCCCGGGCCACCGCAACCAGTCCCAGGACAGGTCCCGCCGGAGGTCCCGCCGCAAGACGGTCCGGCTCGTCGTCCTCGTCGCCGCGTTCATCGTGTGCTGGGGCCCGATGTACTCCTTCACCATCATACGGGACTTCTCGTACGACCTGATCTCGCACGTGAGCCACAGCACCGCCATCGTGTACGTTCTGGACGGGCTGGCCATGAGCAACAGCGTCATCAGCACCGTGGTGTACGTCTTCGCCAACGACAACGTCATGAAGCACGTCTACAACCTGCTGAACAAGACGTTCTTCGGGCGGCTGGTCGAGAGATCGGGCAGGGGGCCGAACGCTTCCGCTACCCGGAGAGGCTGCCCGCCGACTTCGTCCAGCGCCTTGGGGACCCCATTCAGTTTGCGGGGAAGAAGACAATCCAGAAACGCGCCAGAAATACAATTCATGACTACCACCGTGTGATGACCGTCGGTCGTACATGTAACGCGAAAGAGGGCGACGTATGGATAAACTTGTTGACATTTATGACTCATTATAGCCTTTAATGGATATTTACGCTGTTAGGGTGCTGTGCACCTTTTCGCGCGTAATGGCCGTCGGTCGTACATGTAACGTGAGAGAGTGCGACGTATGGATAAACTGTCAACATCTATGATTCGTTATATAATCTCCAAGCAGATCTTACGGTGCCATAAGATAGTATGAAAGCTGACCAAGGAGGATAGCCGACCAAAAGGGGCCTGTTTGACTCCCTTTGGCCGGCTTTACTCCTTGGCCAGCTTTGATACTATCTTATGGCACCGTAAGATCTGCTTGGAGTTAATAGACATTCACACTGTTCGGGTGCTGTGCACTTTCTTCTCACGTAGCATCTGCTTCATCAGGACAGGGTCCCGGTAAACGGTTCCAACAGCTACGTCATTTCTCGACGTCTATGGCAATCATAATTCCCTTCAAGATGATCTGTAGGTATGCGTACACTGATAATGCTGTCGGTGTTTTATGTCTAACTTGACACTTATAATATTGCAATATTTTCAATACCTTCTTTTATTTCCTTCATTACTTGGAATGTAATGTGCAACACAATTTGATAGTTATCTCAACGAAGTGATTAGTTTGTGAATTGGGAAGTACTGTGATCATAGTGTTATAAAAGAACTATGTATGCGATGTGTTGGTGTCAGCACAAGTATAATTAGTTTCAGGAGGTCTGAATCGGTATACAGGGATTTTGTCAATGATCATTGACTGTTGAAGTATGACATAGTTGTATGTCTTACAATATGACGTGATAACGTTTGCCAGATGAGAATTCGATAATGTACATTTGTGTATTGGTAGATTTTTCATCATAATTTGACGTTTTTTCTGACACTTTAACAAAAGGTTCCTGCACACAGTTTCTTGTCCAGTATCTTCCGTGATATACTAAAATCGTCTGTGGAACAGAAGATTCTGATTGTGAAAATCGCACCCATCTTGCACACGTATTTTTGTAGACCCTGGATGACAAGTGTTTATATCAATCTGCCTTCTTCTGAATAAATCTTTAATCGGAGTAAAGTGATTGTTCTTGGTTGTCTGTTCAATTTTGCACGGATGTAGTACGTAATCCCAACCCCATTCAAGACATCTTATCTATTTTTTTCTGCCTAAATGGCGTTCCTGAGTTACTACTCTACTTTTCTCTACAATTAATCAGGATGACGCAAGTGGTAAAACGTGTCTATACAGTATCATCGTATCATCAATCTAGGAGAGGATCGGACAGTCAAAAAGATTCAATAAAAAGGGGAGATGTGTTGGCATAACGTCCATCATTGAAAACAGAAAATTAAAACTAAAATCCATTTTATGCCAAGGACTTGTTATGTAAAGGTGACATTTTCCACCTGTATGCCTTCAAAAAAGGAAGATTACGTCTACATCCTGTTATATGTGAATAGCCCGGGGATGTGGCAGATAATTGAAAAGAAAAGAGATAGGAAGTAGAGAACGGAAAACCCACGGGGAATGCGGGAGCTTGAAAGGAGCTCTGCAATCAGTACTCTGAACGCACACGAAAACAACAATTCAGTTCAGAGAAGTACGTCTAGTGGTTTAAGGTTGGCGACGCGCTTTGCTTAATGGAAATCAATGAACGTAACCTTTGTAGTTGCCGGCGATGACATTTTCTTCTTGAAACAAGGATGCGAAGTTTTGTACTGTGAACACGAACATTCCACTTCCTGCCTGAGGAAAACTGACAAAACACAGAACATCAAAAGAGCAAACGGAAAAAGATATGATAAGTATGCTGACGATGAATTCGTGTTCCTTACTCGAAAATGGTGCTGAAACAAGGATGCGAACTTTTGTGAACACGACTAGGGCTGGGTACCGGTACAGAAAACTCAGGTCCAGGTCCGGTTCAGGTCCAAAGGATTAGGTCCAGGTCCGGACCTGAACCTGAACCTGATGAAGTATGACTCATACCAATGATCCATTTCACTACAAAGCGATCTGTTTGGTGGAGTATAAGACTTACACTGGCGTTTTAAAATCCTTCAACGCTAACTGCACCCGTACGATTGGCTGTAAAACTTGGTAGAAATTACTATAAACTCTACTCTACATCACTCTTGTTATTTTCTTCCACCTGCAAGCGCCAAAACGTGTGAATGCCTGATAAAATAATCTGTTAATTTTCTAATCGGTCCAACATCCGGTCCACCTAATTTTTTCAGGTCCGGTTTTTCTGGACCGGTCCAATAAGAAAAACCGGTTTTGTACCGGTACGCTGTACCGATACCCAGCCCTAAACACGACCATTCGATGCCATGACCATGCATTTACATATCTGAGGAGACAGCAAAACAAATGAAAGGAGTAAAAAAAAGAAGCGATCATATGGGTACACTGCATTTATTTTCTGTCAAATTCATTACTTCCGTGAAAAAGGAGGAATTGCTTTCGGCCTGTTTGTTAGCTTGTTTTTGTGTGTTTAGGTTTGTTCCGGTTGGCCCGGGGTCCAGTTTATTCCCAGGATCAGTTGCAACGTTCAACCCGAGACTTGACAGAATATGTGAAATGGACATGGTTAATTTTGTTATATTTTGCCAAGTAATTAACAAAAATATTTCAAGTAGATATGGGAACTTTAGATGTATTTTGAGATTTTTGTTATGGTTGCAGAGGTGCTGGTTATCAAACACCACCCCTACCCCAACCCCCACATGATCATGATCCACTGACATGCAGGCATGATTGCTCAATATTAACAACCTTTATTTAAGGCTAGCAGGGAGATGGACCGTGGCAACAGGTTTTATGAAAAGTGAGCACGATCAATAGTTTCGCAGAGATCCCGTTATTTTTTCCTTGCTTGACGAACTTCTGGTTACTATGTCTGTGAACCCCGACGACACTGCCGTACCACCAACACCGTTATTTCACTAGTAAGAGAAATAAGGTTGTGTCTGGTAGTAAAAAAATTGATAGCACCCATCTATCACATTATTTCACTAGTAAAGGAAAAAAAAGTCTAAATTTCTGTCTACTAGAGAATAAAATGTGACAGCATCCCTTTTTCACATTAATTCATTAGTATATAAACAATCATCGAAATATACATTCGAAAACAAGTTATCACAACTTTTCCAACTATCACGTTTTCTGTCCTAAATTACTTTTCAGGGCTAAATAAATGTCATAAGACCCCCGTTAATTCTACTACACGGCGATCGCGCTGCGCTCTCACTGCGACCTAAATAGCATATGGTAGCAGTCATCTTCACTTTCACACTGGGTATATCATATAAAATGTAAAAGTGTGACGACTGAAAAGACACCAAAACACAGAAAGTGTAAAAAGATTCGTTTCTTTTCTATACAATTCGTTGAGCGATATGTCAAATTTTAGGTCGCAGAGTGAGCGCGACGAGAGCGCAGTCATAGTGGAAATGGGGTATAAATAATAAAGTCTTCCACACGCATGAATGATCAACATTGATATAACCTTTATTCATTGCGGGAGAACCGGACTATGGTTAGCGGTTGTCACGAATAGTGGTCCTGATCCAGTCCACGAAAGCGGTGACGCGTGCGTAGACGCCGGGCTTGTCGGGCCGCGCACAGCCGTATCCCCAGCTGGTCAGGCCGTGCAGGAAGTAAGTTCCAGCCGCCGACTCGCACACAAGCGGGCCGCCGCTGTCACCCTGTGGACAGGGGCACATTTCTACGGTTAGAACAAAAATCTTCATCTGCAAACTCAAGCTGAGGCAATGTTGATTTGATATTATGGGTGACATCCTCTGGTAACCCCAAACTGATGCGAGTGTTCAAAAGCGTGCGTAAGAAAAAGTTTGATAAAAAAAGTTCCCTTCATTACCTTCGCCAAGAAGGTTATAAATATTTTAAGGCCTAATGTTGTGTCTCTATATGTAGGTCATGATCAACAGCATATAAGTAGAGTAGCTGTCGATGGATTACAACATTCTGGTCAACCGGTCCCATTCTGGTCAACCGGTCCCATTCTGATTCTGTAAACACCTGAAATTGCTGATTTCAATAGAGACCACTGAATAGAGGCGGTCCCATCCTTGAATTTAGAAAGCCTGTTTTTACACTGTTGATGAATTTCAATGTTGATCCTCCATTGCCCCCATGTGTAAGATGGATCACTTTCATCTTGAATAATATCAAAGTCAATACCTGTCGTCTAGACAAGAATCATTACTGTCTGATGCTCAAAAGCCCTCTGCATTTTTCTCATGTCAGAAGCTAAACCCATTAACGTGCGGATCTCACCACCTGTACGTAAAGACATCACCGTGAGGAATTGTACTAGTGATGGGCCGTTGTTTGCGTGGTAGCCAAGCATTAACAACCACGCTTGGCCGCTGTTGAAACGCTTGAGTGAATAAGCTCTTTCGCAGATTCAAGTATGCATGCCCCGGCGACAAGAAGTCTAGGTAATATGTCAAAGGTGAATGCCCCTGAGTTGCATATATTCTGCCATTTTTCCGTCTGTACATTGTTGCGCGAATCGAAACAATGGTCGATAATGTTTACGTCTCATGGGCCTTCACCCTTGACATATTACCCATCACTCCTTTCTAGAAAGGAGAGCCAGGAGCCTGAGAAACGTCACGATCTTGCAATTTTACATCTGTTTGGAGATTCGGATTACTGTAAATGCAGAAATGTTCGCGGTGGATTTATGTTCGCGGTTTTCGCGTTGCCAATTCACCGTGAACATAAAACCACCGTGAACATTTTCCCATGGCAGTAAGAGACTACAGTGAATGCTGCTACCGCGAACTTAAAACCACCGCGAAAGTCCTTTTTCCCACTACTGCGATGCTTTTACAGTACCTGACAAGAGTCGATTCCTCCAGCCATGTAGCCGGCACAGATCTCCGAGGTTAAGTCGAACCACGGAGCGTACGCGCCAGAGCAGTCAGAGTCACTCACGATGGGCACGTCGGCTTCCTGGAGATGGTCGGGAAGGCTGGAAGCGCCTACAGGGAACGATGATTTGAACTTTCATCATATTCGAGATTTGAAGAAAGGTTTTGCGTACTACTTCATGACCATTTCTCTGAAAACAAACTGGACGGTCTGGTGGTGTATTATATGCAGTGTATCTTGGTTTGGTACAGTAAAGTAATTGATGAAAAGCCAATGAAGGATAGTATTTTCTTCTTTTTTTACTCACATGACGTTAAAATTATAAAAACATCGAAATGATCGTAGATAAATTCCATTGTTTTCATACATTTTCAGTTTTGCTCTATCATCGGAGGGGAGTTACACATGTTGGTGTTATGTTGATATTATGTGCCATTTTTTTGCTTTGTCTTTCTACCGGTAGGAGGTTTGAATCATGCAAACAATGTATTTACATGTATGCGTCTACTTCTTTAGTTATTTACTTGTTTGATTATTTATTTATTGACTGTTCGAAAGTTTGATAGTCCCGTCTGATATGTCATTATATGATAGTATTTATGCAAGTGGTGGCGCTAAAGTACAACTTGAGTCCGCTGCCACTTATTATTCCATAGATTCTTCGATAACGAATAACGATAAAATAAAATAAAAATATTGAGGATTTGTTTTTCTGTGCTTTCGCACGAAACACTAGTGTTCACATACCCTCGGATGTTGTCCCCCAGCCGGTTATGGAGCAGACCGTGCCCGGTGGAGGAGCCGTGGAAGAGCTGCCGGGCAGGCAGACAGGGCGGATGTACTGGCTGAAACGAACTCTTTTCTTCAACTGCAGGAGAGCTGTACGTGTAGGGAGAACAGACATTTCACAAATATCGTCAGTCATCACAAGTAGGTATGGTCCGTATGCCATTCTACGACAAGAATTGTTATCTAACGTTATATGAAAATAGAAATATTGTTTTGGTTGTGTCTGTGTAACTAAAGATATGTACGTAGGGGTTGGGAAGAAAAAGCTCAAGGGCGATTTTGGCCCTTGGTACTGCAGCAGAACTCCCATTTTTGTATCTTTTTACCCGGACGTGACTATGGTCTTGTTTCTGTACAGAAACGGCAGACTATGGTCTGATGTGGAGGCACGTTTCTCTGCTCGTGACCAATGCAGTAAAATGTCAGAAACCAGACTTCGAACACAGACATGAGGAGAGCTCACCGGCATCGTAGCCGAACCCGTAACTTGGGTGAATGAAGACTCTTCTGGTGATAATGGTGCGCTCTGTACCGTCATCCCCGGTCAGACTGCTATCTCCCATTGTCACATAGGGTTTAAATCCGCTGCAACATAAACGGCAATGCCAATACGTCAGAATGGTTAGAGAAGAACATTCAATGAAATCGCTATCTTCACCAAGAAAGTTGTGTTTTCCACTATGCTATGGCGGATGTGGATTTGGATGTGATTTTCAATAGGTGTGTAGAGGGTATCATTAAGACAAAAAATGTCAAATTTACAAATGAGCCTCCTGTCAGCTTCCTGTGGTACTGCAGCGACACTTGCATGTATGCATATCTAATGTTTATCTAGTGATTTTGCATTCGGAACATCGAAAAATTTTAACTTGATTTAACCTAAGAACGTGCCTGCCCGTTTCTGCGTGGAAGCGACTTCTTACGTACATGCAAACATATACAATGTATGATTGTATTTGCTTTGAGCATGCAGAAACATCGAGGCAAAATTTGCCTTATATATAGATATACATCTGCTTTTGGCACAAACATGCTAGCAACTTTTCGGTATACTACCTCGGAAAAGCGTTCTTTTTACAATTTCTTTTGCTACATCAACGGCACTGTTTTGACCATGTAGACCTACATCGTCCTTATTTTAGCACTTATCAATGCAGCTTATAAGTTGCCAAATTCAAATAATTATGTAAGCCCGGTTATACGTACTTTTGATTGCCACACCTACGCAGTTAGCCGTTCCGAATGAAATGTACCTCAGGCCAATGACAATATCTCAAGTACAGCGACGCTACTACAAACGGGATACTGATATTGCCATCAGTTCGCCAGTTCTGTACACATGTTTTCGGTGTCAGTCCTCGAATCTCTATCATTTCCCAATCAATCTACTGCTTAGAAATTGAACGTCGTAAGACTTGAGAATTAACGAAAATGGACAGTCTTATCTCAACATGTATAGGTACATAGATAAGTAGGTCGCACGAACATATATTTACGGCCTCTTTTGAAGCTGTTTCGGGTTCCGTGAAGATTGGTAGTGATTGGGGCCGTAGGCCCCCCTTTGTGCAATAACATCAGTTAACATGATACTCTTCGTCGTGCTTGAGCGGCCCTCCTTAATCTCCTGATTGCTCATAAAAGTTGCAGCTAGACGATTCAAGATAGACAAGAATGTAGGGAGAGTTCATCAAGCATTACTCACTCATCCACGCAGTGTGCGGCCGTCAGCACCCACCGCTTGTTGAGAAGAGCACCGCCGCAGAAGTGCCCAATACCCGAAGGGGCCCAGCGAAGGGATACCTAGAGTACAGAAGCAAAATGACCAAGCTAACAAAGATATACAAAAAGCGACTTCGGTCTCTTCGAGAGTAGTTACTCCAGTATCTGCTTCAATCAGTATGACGTGTTGCGAAATCTATCCATGTAACTTGAAAATTCATCTGTGTTGGGAGAAGTCATTCTTAAACTAGTTAAACAGAATATCCAACACAAAAATTTCCTTGACAAAGACTGCCGCTGTTCAGTCAAAAATATTGGGTAAGTCCAATTATTGTGTTGGATATTACAGTTTAACTAGTTCAAGAATCTATCAATGTAGTTGAGATATCTAAAGTTGTCTGCACGTGACGTCATGACAACGAGAATGTTATTCTTTGCTACAGTATATTAGGAATACGATGTTTCTTATACATATGTGTGCAAAAGTTATGAGCTATGAGCAACTGTGATTGCAGATGTCTTAACCATCTCCCAACCTCTCAACAACTTTTACTGCAATCGATAACGAAAGCTACAAGGTAATAAGATGGTTGACGGCTTGGGTTGCGCATGCGCGGCATGATGCATTATGGTGAAAAACTGAGATATGAACAATAAGCACGTTCATAGTTCCGTGTGTGCATGTGCAGCGATAGGAATTATGGGTGACATGTTCAAGGCGATGGCCCCTGAAACAAGCAAATCACATCCGGACATTAACCTTATCACACTAGTTATCACGCATGCGCGGGTGAAAGGGACTCTGGGTAATATGTCAATGTTACGATTTGTGTACCAATGCCCGGAACGTGATAGCGCCTGCAAAATGGCGGAATGTTGATGTTCTGTGGGCCTTCAACTTTGACATATTACCCAGAGTTCCTTTCACCCGCGCATGCGTGGTAACTAATGTGAGTAGGCATATTGTTAACGTTACAGCAAGAAAGTGACGTATCTTACCTGCCATGGCCACGCCCCGTGGTTTGCGTTACTTCCACCCACAATGCGACCGGCCTCTCGTGCGACTCCAGGAACACCACATCTGAATCGTCGTCCTGCAATGTTCATTTCAAAGATAGATTATAGAAATGTTTTATGGCAAATTCATGCCCATGGAGCTAACTGCAAGTGACGAAAGACTAGATACATGAAATGAATGAATGTGGCTTAAATACATGTAGATAAACTAAATTCTAACATATAAATATTAAGTGGATAAATTTGCATACGGTACAGAATATATTATAGGTACGTTCACCGTTTCGAGTCGCATGTGGAGGGACAGGAAATATGGGTGATAGGTCAAAGGTGAGGGCACCTTCAAATCACGTTTGGACATTATTATGCAAATCGATACAATGGAGACAGAACTGCTTACCAGTTAGGGGCTTTTTGGCATTACACATGATTTCTGTCGCTGTCCATGCGTATTTGGAACCATGGACTTGCTTATTACTAGTTAAGAGTTGAAACATCTCATACATCCGTCATTCATATACCCAGAAACACAAAATGTCACCAAAAACACATTGCTTTCATTGTTACTGTATGGAATCATCAGTGTGACACAGTTTTTTTTTTAAATTCAGCTTGGTTAAAGCAGATTGGTCCTATGGATTCTAGGCCCAGTGGCAATCCCAGTGACCTTACACACATCCATAGAAATGTACTCATAATTTTCCGGGGCTCCAAGTGGCAGAAGAGGAGCCCCGGTGTACTTATTCTACCATGCATATGGCCCAGAGGTCCTTCCATATCAAATCGAATTTAGTTTAAGGGGTTTGAGCGGTTCAATAGTATACTATCGGACCGGTCACACATCACACAAAGTGTTAAAAGTCTAAGATGGTAAAAGGAACACGGCCCGGCCAAGATTTTATCATGCCTTAAACAATGCAAATCTCACCTTCTGACCCGGCGTCTACAGTATGAAGAACAGCCACGTGCACGGCGATAGAACACAACAATGGCAAGGCAAATGTAGACGACATCGCACGACCATACCAATATTTCCGCTAACGTTAACGTGGACTCTCGGCTGCAGATACAGAGGCAATGGCTTCTTTACCGCTGAAGATTTTTTTTCTAGGACGGCGCAGTCATCTCCTCTCAAGGTGTTG